>NC_143483.1:46491058-46791058 GCF_027475165.1 Benincasa hispida | reverse complement strand
TCGAGTTGAGTTCTAAAGTTTGGAGTTAAAAAGCCTTTGTTTGAATGTAAAAGTTGTTTAGTTGGAGTTGGAAAGAGAGAGAGATAGAGGGAAAGATGGAGTTCTTCTATAAATGTGTATAATATTTCAATAGTGAACACTATAGAAATTGGTGGAGTTTGTTAGTTATGGTCAAACACCCCCTTACATTGCATTGGTAAAATACCTTTGACTTTATAAAAATAGGGATATTTAAGCGATTGAATTATATTTAGTTGGTGAATATGTTTCGTTTTTGTAAAGGAAAAGTTCATTGTATTGTTATCATATTTACTAAAAGCTATGTTGATGTGCATGTGTTAGGCTCACTTTGCACAAAGAATTGCACTGGTGTGGTGCGGTGCTGTGTTGCCCACACATCGATACTACATGAAAGTGATGCGTACCTCCATGGTTGATGGGGTTGCTGCATGTATGGCTCTTTCGCTATCACGTGCTTGAGGACTTGTTAGAGGTGGAGATATTGAGACAATCAAGTGTTATGGACACTTAGATTGGCTCGATGATTTTTCTTATTGTGGAACGAGTTCTAGGGCCAAGCTTGATATGTTCATTTCGTTGCTTGAAGATTTTTTTTTCCTCTTATGCTGATGTGGGTTTCAAGGGCTTCTCAGAGCTCATTTTTCCCTTTAGATCTAGACCTTAATTGAGGTTTAACCTACAACAAAGTTGAGCTGAATATTCTTATAATTGGTCTTCTATCCAAATAATTGAGATTTTAAAATTTATAAACATTACTTTTACCATAGATTTAAAAAATCAAAATAAAAATCTCCCTATTTGTTTACTCAATATTTTCTATTTTCCTAAAAGGGAATAAGAGTAAATTTGCAATTACCTCATTCTCATATCATAAGTCATTCCTAAGAGAGTGGCATCTCTAGTAAATAATGTAAATTCAAGTGGCAAATTGTTAGGGCTTAAAATATCTAGTCTAAAGTATTCGATTGCCATTGCCTGTGGAAGGGGAAAAAAATTATAGAAATAAAAAAAAAAAAAAAAAGAGAAATCTCTCGAACTTTCCTTGTACATATCATCTGCAAGATATTTTCATCTCTCTCTTTCTGTTTCTACCGTCAGCTCCCCCTTCCGTATAGACCACACGCCAATCGTTGAAAAACCCGACGCAACAGAGCCTCTTCTGCTTCTTCTTCCTCTGTTTTTCAACTCCACGGCGTTGCTATGGTGATCTGAAAATCGTTTTCTACTCCTTTTGTTTGGTGTGCTGGTTGTATTTCAAGATTCTCCGGCTTCTCTTCTTTCTGATTCCGTTTTTCCATGGATCGGGGAGGAGGATCCGACGGCGGAGCTTGCTATTACGCCATACTCGGTATTCGTAAGGATGCCTCCCTCTCTGATATCCGTACAGCCTATCGCAAGCTCGCTCTGGTATTGAATTTGAATTCCGTTTTCGATGTACTTGATCTTTCTTGTTTTGTTTGATTAGAGAGTGAATTTGTGAAATCTGAACTGTGTTTCTTGTTTTTTTTCATTTGTATTGTGGTAAAAGAAATGGCATCCGGACCGCTGGACGCGGAATCCGGCGGTGGCTGGAGAAGCTAAGCGGCAGTTTCAATTAGTACAAGAAGCGTATTCAGGTGAGATCATCGGTTCTTCCGACCCTAATCCCCGTCAATTTGGTAAACGCCGTTGAATTCCCCGTCAATGTTCATAGGAAATGGCACTAACGCGCGTTAGGTTGCTCCGTCTTCCTCCTCCTATCTCACAGTTCTCTCCGATCAGACGAAGAGGTCCGTTTACGACGCCGGGCTTTACGATCCGACGGAAGAAGACGATGAGGTTCGTGTAGTTTTTTTTTTTTTTTTTTTTTTTTTTTTTTTTTTTAAATTTTTTTTAAATTTTTTAAAATTATTTATTATTTAATTATTATTGCATTTTCCCCCCTTCTGCTTTTGCTATGGGTTTAGATATTTTTGGCATGCCATGATTGTATACACGAAAAGAAGACGTCGTCTCTATTAATATATATATATTTACTTTTTTTTTTACCCTTTCGCCGTTATGATCATTTATCATTTCTCATTGCGTTCAAAAGCTGTCATCCAATGGCGTTTTTAAAACTTCCCTTTTTTAACCTTCCTTCTTAAAATGGTTTTTGTGGAATTGTTTTCTATTTTATAAACGATTAATTTATTTAAAAAAAACTTCATATTTTCAATTTATTTTTAAAATGCCTCTATATACTTTCAAAAGTGAATACAAAAAAATTGGATAACTCTATCATCTTAGTTATCTTCACACGGTTTGAAGTCTTTATTTTTGTTTGAATTTGTAAAGGATTTATATTTGGGGTATTTTCAAATATAGAAAATGAGCTAAACTATTTACCCATAGCAAAATTTACCAAATTTGCTACATGGGTCCAATCTTATTTTTTAATATGTGTGTAGATAGTTTCATTTCTTTTCCATTTATAAGAATTTTTCTGGATAGTTTTTAAATGTTTACAAAAATATAGGGGTATTTTGTAAAAGGATGAGAAATATTGTTATAATTTAGCAATTTTAAAATATCCTTATTAAACGTTAGAATATTGTTTGAAGATTCAATTTATGTTCAGAAGTTATTTTACTCCAAGGTACTTTATAAAAAGCCAATGGTAGTATTGGTAGTTTTGGAATAAAGGTCAAAATTTAGAGGTATTTCTCACAATTTAGCTTTTCAAAATTAATTTTAAGTTTAAAAAAAATGAAGAAAGCTAGATTTACTATGAAACAAATTTTTAAAATACCGCATAAGATAATAACCAATGTGTGAGAAATGAGGGGATTATTTTTAAACAATAGGTCTTATTTGGTAATAATTTTATTTTTATTTTTATTTTTTAAAATTATGCCTATTTTACTTTTCATTTTCATTTTTAGCATGATTTCCATATTTCTAAATAGAGTGATTGAATTCTTAGTCATATTTTAAAAACAAAAATAAATTTTTTAAAGTTATTATTATTATTATTTTTTTAAATCATTGGTTAATGGTAGATAACCAATAAAGAAATTTGAAGGTAAAAGCAATTTCTATATGTTTAATTATCAAAAAAAAAAAAAAATGAAATAGTTATCAAATGAGATCTTTTAACTTTTATAATAGAAAATTTCTAGAATGGGTAAATTTTTGAAGGCCCGATTAGTGATTTCAAATTTTGTCTTGAACGGATGTATTGCCTTTCCAAAAAAACAAAACAAAATAGAAAGTGTTATTGTTTTAGCTTTTTTCTGTCTTCTATGCCTTCACATTTCTTTCTATTACCAGAGAGAGAGAGAAGCAAGAATTCTTAATTTAGAGTACTACTTGATAAGTACGTACTTTGGTTAAATAAACACAATAAGTACGTAATTCTTGTTATTTTTAAAAAAATTAAATTTTGTTTGGTAATCATTTAGAAAATTGTGTTTGCTTTTTTCCCTTTTTTTTAATCTTCTTTAAGATTTTTTTTTAAAGAAAAATCTTCTTTAAGAAAATATTAACCTAACTATAAGGAAATTTTTTTATTATATATAATTCAGAACTATATATTTGTGTTAAATGTAAATTCAGAAGATAGCTTGGATTTTAAAAAAGTTAGTAAAAAGTGGATAATGAAATAAAAAAAAATCGTTTGTCATCGAATAGAGTTATAACTTATAATTTCGGTCTTCAAATGAGAAAAATAAATACTTATGAATCAGTGTTTTTAAAAAAAAAAATTACAAAACTTATGGATCAGATTTTGTGAATCATATTTTCATTGGTATGTTTAATCTTTTTTTTAAGCATATGTTAATACATTGAATTGGTCGAGTTTAGAAATGGGCACTTTCGTTTTAGTCACTATAAAATACTTTAGTGGTCTAGTGTATGGAAATGATTTTAGTGAATTAAATTTTATGAACTTACAATTTCTATAATAATCTGCAAAAATCAAAAAGAAAAAAGAAAAAAGAACAAACAAATAAAAAACAAACTACTTTTGGAGTAGAAGGCATGTTTGGACTGAAAATTAATTTTGAATATTCTCACATCATTTCATATTTCAATTCGATTTTTGTTTGCAAATCTCAATGGTTCTTTTGTTATTATTATTACTTTGTCTGACTGTACATTGTTGAGAATTTCACAAATATTTTAAGAATTAATAATTCAAGTAAAAATATTTAATTTTCTATTTTTTGGGGGTAAAATGCGTCCTCTTTTCCGCTTGCGATGCAGGAATTTTGCGATTTCATGCAAGAGATGATCACAATGATGAACAACGTCAAACCGGAGGTAAAATCCTGACCGTCCAAATTCCCAGGCAATTAATCTCAGCCATTGATTGTCTTTAATCTTAGGTTAAAAATCTCGTAAAAGTAACAATTTAGCTCTCGAGTTTAATTTATAACAATTTAGTCTCTCTAGTAGAAATTAGTAGAAACTAGTGTTAATATTTTATATGATTCTTTTTTTTCATAAATAAATGAGAAATTTAATATTTTTATATGATAGAAAGTGTACATAAAATAATAAAAATTGACATCTAATTTTAATGAATTTTTATGTTAGAGACTAAATTGTCACAAGTTTGAAAATATGAGGATCAAATTGATATGTAATAAAGTTGAGGACTAAATTTACCCAAATGAAAAGTATAGTAATTAAATGTTACAAACCAATATTGATTAAATTATTACTTTTATGGAATTTTTAGTATTTTAACCTCGAATCTTACGAATATTTGGTATCCCCTTTCGGTTTCTCTAGGGTGACAGCTTCGAGGACCTACAGAGGATGTTTATAGAAATGGTCGGTTCAGATGGCGTGGGAATGTTAAACGTGAACGACAATCCAACGGCCTCGAAGCGGCCACGTCCCAACGGTTCCAGATCTAGCGCGGCTAAACGGAGTTCCTCTCGCTGCTAAAATCAAACGGCCCGTAACTTTAAGATCTTTTCATTCCTATTGGACAATGACGAAAATATTCTTAGCTGACGTGGAAATTTCCTTGGGGGTTCCGAAGGGTGGGTGACCTGGTAGGGTTTTTTAATTTAATGTAATTTAGTGCAAGTTGGAGGGGCTTTAAAGTCTTTTCATTGCTAGGGAATATTTTGGCTACTCTTTTTCTTTTTTAATTTTCTTTTATCAATAATAATTATATAAGTTCATTTTCTACTTGTACGGCATGTCTCATTTATGTGGAAAATGTGTTCTCTTGTTTTTCACAATGTTTTAATATCCATTTGGTCCTCTTTTTCTTTTCATTTTATGGGTTTTTTTTTTTTGTTTTGTTTTGTTTTTTTGTTTTTTGGAATTCTACTCAACGACTGATTTATTTAATCCCTAAAATATGGCTACAAATTCGTATTAAAAATTTTCATCCATAAAAAGTTTATGATAAAATATACAAAATAGAGATTATATCCCTACACTTTGAAAGTTGTATGGATTTAAATTTTAAACTAAGAATTGTATCAATTTAAATCTTAAATTTTTAGATTGCGTCAATTTCAATTTTCGTATCAATTTAAATTTTGAACTTTTATAAATGTATCAATTTTAACCATGAATTTTCATAAATATATCAATTTAAACCCTTTACTTTCATAAATATATCAAAATAAAATCTAATTAAGTTGATATAATTATAAAAGTTTGAGGTTTAGATTGATACGGAAAGACAATAGTTTTTAAAATGTATTTTCAATAACTTTTGTCAAATGTGTTTAAATAAAAACAAATTTAAAAAAAAAACTTTTTCTCAAGTTAGTCCAAACGAACCTTTAAATTAATGCAACTCCCAAAGATCAAAGTTTTATTTGATACAGTTATTAGTTTAGAGTCTAATTTGATACAACACCCAAAGTTCATGGGTATAAATTGATTTTGTCCAAAAGTAATATTTTAAAAATACAAGGACTAGAATAATCTTTTGAAGTATGAGGATTAAAGTATACGGAAGTTGAAAATATGTAAACCAAAATAAAACTTTTAAAAATAGAGAAGCACCTAAAAATTATTATTCTTGATTTTTCGAATAAAGTATTATATTTTTAATTTCCATATTAATTATTTGAAAAAAATATCTTTTTGGTTCACAAATTTTCATTTTTGGTCTCTAATGTTTTAAATTTGTTATTTTAGTGTCCTCCTATTAATAAAATAATTAAATTTAATCTTAAAATTGTAATTGTGATGTGTCGTGATGACTTAGAAAAAAGTATATATTTTTAATTATTTTTCCTCTTCTCTCTTCTCTCTTCTCTTCCTCTTCTTTCTCCCTCCTCTGAGTCTCCCTTTCCATCATTTCCTTTTTTTTTTTTTCTCTATCGTTTTTCAGCAACGTTCCCTTCCATATACGAACTGTTGTGCCATTTTTATTTAAAATTCATCTCTCTACAATCTCAGCACTTCTCTTTAACATTAATTTTGTGAGGCATGGATGTAGCTCTGAAACTGCTCTCTAATTTATAAGATTATGTTACTCTCTTTCTTTCAAATTTCTTGAGAAAGTCTTCGTGATTGTGTGTAATTCCCATCTTCTCATGTGAAAGAAGGATAGAATCTCCAAGCCAATTTCTCTTAGACAACTTTGGAGCGAAAAATAAAGGGAAAAGGAATCTGGGAGAGAGTGAAAAACAAGCTTAAAACTCTAAAAATCCTTCTGAGCAAGGTTAATGTGAATGAAAGCTTGTAGAGCTAAAACAAAATGCTAGTGTTAGATGATTAAGCCAGGGATGGAGCTAAAATAACGATCTAAGTTTTTGTAGTTGAAGGGAAATATTGCATTTGTCTAGAGATGAAAAAGATGGAGAGAGACTAAAAGGGAGGAGAAAACCAGACTTCATAGCTCACAGGGAAGATGAGAAGAGGGAGGAAGAGGAGGGAATGAAGAGAGAGAAAAAGAGATAGGATTAGGGGTGTTCAAAAAAGCCGATGATCCGAAAAAACCGATCAACTCAATCTAACCCATGTGATTTGGGTTGGGTTATCAACTCATTTGGGTTGGGTTGAATTTAAATAAATGAAATTTTTATAGATGGTGTTGGTTCATCGGTTCACCTAATATAATCCAAACTAACCCGAATTTATTATTAACTTTAAAATATATTTTTTATTAGTTATAACACAATTATTTATACATATATTTGTTTTGATTTTATTTAATTCAAATAATTTATTATTTAACAACTCCTAAAAATAGTTTCTTTACATTTTAGAAAGAAAATTTTCATTATATAAATTGAAATTGAGTTATTAATCTTAATTTAATTTATGAAAATAAAATTAGATTTTTACATATTTACGTTTTGCTTCTTTTTATAACAAAATCTTAAATAAATGACCCGATTAACCCGAACCAACCTAACCCAAATATTTTATGATTGGGTTGGGTTGGGTTCATTTTTTAATAAAAGTTATTTGGATTGAAAAAATTTACAACCCGAACAATTGGGTTGGTTCTAAAAAGTTTTTTCAACCGAACCTAAACCTATGAACACAGGAAAAATAATTATATATATATTTTCAAGTCATCTTCACACATCAACATTCAGTCAATTTTATGATTAAATTTAGTGAATTTATTAGTACAAGACTTTTTAAACCTATTCTAAAAAATTTATGGATTAAAATGACCATTTTGAAATATTAAAGACTAAATGTACTTATTCTAGAATAGGGTGTTTATTTCTATTTCCCTTGGGGGTGGGGGGAGGGGGTGCATTTTGGACGTTCAGCTATCAAAAAGGGAACAAAATAAGTATGTCCTTTAGAAATCTACTGTCCTATGTGACTAATGTTGAATTAGAATAATAAATATGGGATCTCCACAATGTGCAGTTTTTTTAAGAACATCTCTACACCTTTTGGTACTGTATCAATTAAAATTAGGTAGATTTCTTTAGTTAAATCAAGATTGAGAGCTTAGAGAGATAGCATACCGAAAGTATCACATCCCTCTTCCAGATTCCTTTTAAACCTAGAAGAAGATGTGAAGATATTAAATATCACCCCTCTTGACAACATTTAACATCCAACTCTCCAACTCAATATGTATTTAACCCTGAACAGCTTAAGTATGTTCATTCATCACATTTAATAACCATCCTTTAACGTACTCCCTAACTCCCTGATTTCCTTATTTTGTCCAGACTCATATCCAACAAGTTAATCAAGGTATATACATATACATACTATAAAAAAGAATTAAGTACATCATAAACATTAACACAACTACACAACCACCCCACTATTAAAAGTCTCATGCTCCTAAAACCATGTACATCTAGTCATAACTCTGTACTGTATCAAAATCGAGACTCCACATATGAGCACCTACAATGTAGGAGGAAACTATCATTGTAAAGCAGTGGCAACTCAGCTTGGTCTCGGGACTTCATTGCTACTTAGGGGGAGAAAAACATAAAACATTGAAAACATGAGCTAAAGCCCAGTGAGTGGTAGTTTAATATAAACATAAACTTTTTCTTTCCAAAACATATGATAAATCATTGAAAAAGTATATAAGATTCATTAATAGCTCAAACTCGTATTACTTATGAAGAAACGATGAAGTTCCGCTGCGGAAGGGGGGATCATTCCCAATTTTTAATTTTACACAGAACAAAATTTACAGAAGCAAAGATTGTGCAAAACATAAAAAATTTACAACATGCAAGGAAGAATGAAAAATAGACTTAGGGTTTCAAGAAAGACTTACCCTTGAAGAAATCAAAAGCTTCTTCACGAAATCCTCTTCTCCACGAACAATCTCGAACCCTCAAATCAAGAACTGACAAAGAGGATACCACCACACTTGTTTCCTCTATATTCTCCTTAGGGCAGGGTGAGAATATCAGGAGTGTGTGGGTTTTGAAAAAATTTGGAAATAGGGGTTGAAATTTTGAGAGAGAATTTGCTTAGAGGAAAAGCAGAATCAAACACCTTCCTTCTCTGTGAAGAAGAAGATGATAAAGATGATTCTCAGCTCAAATTACTCTCCAACACACGTCTGTCTAACAAGAGAAAAGAGGGGAGGGAGTTATAACTCCCCTCAAAATTAAATTCAAATTTTATTTTTTAACAAAAATAATAAAATTTATATATATTTATATGATAACTAATTTATCATATAATATATACATTAAACCATATGTTATATCGTATATAACATATAACCTATAGTTTTTATATTGTCTCAAAGACAATATAACCTACCATTTTTATTTTTGTAAACCCTGAACCCTAATTTTCCTACTTGTGTATGTTCACTACTGAGACCAGTATGGTGAGTAGGTTAGTGTGAGAATTAATGTTTAATTATTGGGAAAAGAGTGAAGAGTTAGAAGAAAAGTTTAAGTTTGGAAACTTGACTCTTGGGTGAAGCTAGAAATTGGCTAAGTGTTGTAGCTCATATGTTGGATTTGTGCTAGGCGTTGGAGTTGAGCCATGGGCGTTGGTCTTACTTATTTGTTGAGGTTAGTTGGTCTCTTAAGGGAGCCAAGTGTGGCCGAGTGAGGAGAAGTCATGCGTTGGTTGTGCACGCCAAGAGGAGCCGTGTGGAGGGCAAGCAACCCTATGCATGGACAAGGCATACGACAACCAAGTCTTGAGAGGTTAGTATACGTGCGGTAGGATTGGGTGTATGCGAGCGTGGGCACTGGGCATTGGAGCATTGCGCATGGACGATCGCATAGCTGCTTGCGGCACTAGATGATGAGCTAGACGATAGCGCTACACATAAGTGTAAGCGCTAGACGATGGGCATGGTGCGTTAGACGATGGATGTAAGCACTACACGATGAGGGAGAGCATGAGCACAAGACTATGAGCAACAACAAGGGCTATGCGATGGGCGCAAAGCTAGACAATTGAGGCGTTGAGTCCATGCGGACTAGTCTAGGTGTTGAGCGTAAGACGCTGACTACTTAATGTGCGTTAGAGCTATGTGCTGGTGTATGGCTGGCTGTGCATTGGTCAAACTTGGCATGCAATGAGTAGAGCTTGCGTGGGTCAGGCTTTGCAAAGGTGAAAGAGCTGAATGTGCAATGATGTTTGAAGCCGAGAGGAGGACAAGGCACAAATTACATGCATTAGAATAGGTTTGCGTGAGAACTAAGGTGTGTGTTGAACCTAGTTAGAGGCATGCATTGTTAGTAGGTGAAGTAATCAGTCTTAAACCACCGATTAAGGGGCATCAGCTATGCTAAGTATTAGCTTTAGGACTTCAATCAAACCAAGTATTTTGATGATAACAAACTCATATTTTTTATACTAATATTTTCAGTGTTTCAGAGTCACTTCTTGTAGAGCTCAGAAAGATGATTCCAACGCAATTTGAATCGCTCAAATCGGAATGCAAATGAGAAAGTTATAAACACAAGAAGATTGGAAAGGAAATCCAACGTGGCAGTGACACGTAGCACCTTGCTGACGTGGTATCTGACATGGCGGCTGACGTGGCACACAAACAGTCAATATTGATGACGTGGTAGCTGACCTGTCAGATGACATAGCGCTCCAACCGATCACTTTTTGCTGACGTGGCGATGACGTGGCACATGATGTGGTAGTGATGTGGCGACCGTGGACGAATGAGATAATGACAAATGGCGATCACCCAGCTTCACGCGCGAACGCGCGCGTGCGCCGCACGTGCCTATGGTTTCTTCACAAAATATGGCGCGTGACGCTCAATCTCCTCCCCTGTGCGCGTGGTGCTCATATCATCCGACTATTTTTTATTTTCGTTTTTATTTTCTTATTTTTTTTAATTTCCTGATCCAATTTTCTCCAAATTCTCACCAAATTTTAGCCTTTTCAAATTTGATTTCCTTCCTAAATTTTCATCCTTCAAATCCTTTTTATTCTCCAAATCTCAATAATTCCAATCTTTCAAAATTCCTTTTCAAATTTTTTTTATTCTCCAAATCTCAATAATTCCAATATTTCAAAATTTCTTTTCAAATCCTTTCATTTTCTATTTTTATTCAATCTCCACTCTTCATTTGCAATCATATCCAATGGCCAAAATTTATCCTCCTCGCCTATAAATTCGACTTGATTTTACTCTTCATGGACACACCAAAAAGCTATCAAGTCTTTAGCTCTCAATTCTCTCTACTCTCAAATTCTTGTCCTCCTTGCTCCTAAATTGGCCTAGAGTTATTTTTGTGAGTTTTTTTTCTGAGTGCTCAACTTATGTATTTAGCCTTCAAGAGGTAATATTGTGAGGTTTTCTTTTAATTTTTGAGAATTGTATTAAGGTGTGGGTACACCTTGGGTTGTGAGAAAAAGAAATTGGTTTGATCCTTAACCAGTAAAAAGGATCTTGGATTTCTCTTTAGCCCAGGAAAAAGAGGGTCGTGTGTCGGTTTGGTCCTCACCTGCAAGAGGATCACTTAGTGAAATACCCAAGAAGGAGTTTTGGAGGGTGGAGTAGGCAATTTGCCGAACCACTAAAATTCCCGGTGTTTTCTCTTCCTCTCTTTTCTTTCTTGTTTTCAAATTTTTTGCTTCTTGTCTTAGTTATTTTTTTAATCTTTCCAAATTGCATGATTTAATTTTTAGTGTGTTATTTAAATTTATCCTTGATTAAATTGTCTTTAAATTTGAAGTCATCATAACTTGCATGATTTAAGTTTTGTCTTGCATAAATTTTCTTTAATCAAATTAGTGGGTTAACTTTATTGAGCATTATTTGAAGATAAAATTATTTTATAAAAAAAAAGGGTAATCAACCCTATTCACCACTCTAGTGTTGCCTTTAGATCCTACAATTTGAAGATAAGTTTTGTCTTATATTTTTTTTCTTGATTTTAGATTCTGTTTTTTTTAATCTTATTAAATCTGGAATTTTTCTAATTTTTGCAAAAAGTTTGGAAAATTAAGTTTTAAAAGCGGTTTTCATTAGAATTTTTATGTCTTGAAAATTGGTTATTAAAACCGTATTTTTTTTCTCTACTTCTTAATCTTTGAAATCTTTTTGATTAAAATCTAAATTTTGGAAAAGTATTTCTCTTTACAAAAATATTTAAAAATATATATATAAATTATATTCTCTTCCTCTTTCGAAAAACTTAATTGTTCGAGCTTATGGAAACTACTGGAATAAATGGAAAAGAGTTTAATGATGAAGATAAAAATAAGTTTTCTATTAATGCTAAAGCCATGAACTGTCTGTTTTGTGCTTTATGTCCTGATGAGTTTAATCGAGTCTCTGCATGTAATTCTGCTAAAGAAATTTGGGATATGCTTGAAGTAACTCATGAAGGAACTAATCAAGTTAAAGAGTCAAAGATTAGCATGTTAGTTCATAATTATGAATTGTTTAAAATGGATGCAAATGAAACTATATCTGAAATGTTTACTAAGTTCACGAATATTGTTAATGTTTTGAAGGGATTAGGAAAATCTTATACCACCTCTGAAAATGTGAGAAAAATTCTTAGATCATTGTCTAAGAGTTGGGAAGCTAAGGTGACGGCAATCCAAAAAGCAAAAGGCCTCTCAAAACTTCCACCGAAGAAGCTTGCTTGATCTCTCATGACACATGAGATAATCATGAAGGCCAATGTGGAATAAGATGTCAAAAAGAAGAAGAGTCTAGCATTAAAGTTCACTCAAGTTCAAGAGGACTCTGAAACTGAAGCTGAACTAAATGATGAGGAGTTTGCTTACTTGACCAAGAAGTTCAAAAAGCATTTTAGGAAAATGAACTTCTCAAAGAAAGTCAACAATCAAGAAGGCAAAGGAGAAAAGAGCAACAGAGATACAATCATCTGTTATGAATACAAAAAGCCTGGACACGTGAAGTGGGACTGTCCTCAAAGAAAAGCCATTTCAAAGAAGAGCAGGAGGGCCATGAAAGCTACTTGGGACGAAAGCGAGGAAAAAGTAGCAAATCTGTGCGTTATGGCTTTTGGAGAGGACGACGACGACGATGAGTGGATGTTCAAAACATATGATTGGGGACCACACAAAATTCACATACCTAGAAAAGAAAGATGGAGGATACGTTACCTTCGGTGACAATAAAAAGGGTAAGATTGTTGACAAAGGTAATATTAATAACGGTTCAAATTTTCTTATTGAAAATATTTTGTTGGTTGATGGTTTAAAGCATAATTTATTAAGTAATAGTCAATTATGTGATAAAGGATATAGAGTAATTTTTAGTGATAAAAATTGTACAATAGAAAATGCATGTGATGGAAAAGTTCTATTTGTAGAAAATAGAGATAAAAATGTTTATACTATTGATCTATTAGATTGTCCTATAGTAGAAAATAAATGTTTATCTGCATTGCATGAAGATTCGTGGTTATGACATAGAAGGTTAGGATTGACACCATTGTTAGAAGCATATCAACCTTTAAGAAGTAGCTCTAAAGTTGTGAATGACTAAGTATTTATAATGTTTTTAAAGAAACCATGATTTTAAAAAAAATTATTCTCATGCTAGCTATTTTACAAAGTAGTTTTCCAAGCAAACTATGAGTTTATATTTTCAAACACATGCCAGGTAAGGAAGTATGTTGTAAAACTATTTATGTGTGTTTAAATGCACAAAGCATGCGTTAGAGCCGTTAAAGACACGTTTCTATGCGTTTAGCTTTACATGCTTTAAAGAGTAAGTCTTAGTATGACTAATGTTACTTCAAGCTCGATACTGAAGGACATTGAGAAGGTATCCGAGCAGCTCAATACTGAAGGACACTAAGAAGATATCTGAGCAATAGTACTAAGGTATGACGGTACTTAGTTATAACCACGTGCACTTAGGTAGTTTGATGTCAGAGATTGAGCAAAAGGGTTCTCTCTTGACAAAGGAATTGACATTGGGATTTAACTATAGCAGGGTTATTCTCAACTAAGGACCAATTTAATGTTTTATGATGAAAATAACTTTACATGTTTAATGCTTGGAAAGTTTATATTTCAGTACAAGGTTACTGTAAAGTTTACATTTCAGTACAATGTTATTGTAAAGACTTATGTTTCAGTATGATCTCTTTATTGAGACTTATGCATGAGAACCAGATTTCTTTCTTAAGTCACTCATTGGGCTAGAAACTCACTCCGTTTTTTAAATGTTTTCTTTCCCCAGGTAGCGGTCAAATCCACCAAAGATAGCTCTGCATCTGCTCTACCATTTAAAGTCAAGAGTTTTAGTAACCCGTCAACTAGGTGGTTACTATAAATATTTGTACACATGTTGTAGTTGTTTCATGTAGGGACTAGGTCTTAGGAGTTGGGACTTATGAGAAGTGTTGTAATCTCTATAAATATTTATTTGGCTTTAGTGGCAGCTGCTATGTTTGAGATTTCATGTTATTATCATATATTTAAAAAGAGTTAGTATATGACTGTTGCAGCCATGTCTCTTTCTAGGCTAAGAGAGTAGTCTGGGGATGTGACAATTTTTCTCATGCGTGCATAGAATTTAATATAAATTACATTTATACTAAATTTAATTGTATGAATCTCATCTATATAATTAATATTTAAAAAGATTCAAATATTTATTTCCTCTCAAATAAACTTTATATTATAATGTATCAAATACATTATATTAATTATATCATATGTAATTAAGTTAAACTAATTATATCATATATAATTAATTCTCTCAATTAATTTGAACAATTCAAATTAATCCAAAATTGATTCTCAAATGGTACTTGAATACCATTTGAGAATACCATTAATTCTCTCAATAAACTTGTTGAGCTACAGAAGAGACCTTATAGACCTGTAGAAGCTCCAATGGTACTTGAATAATTAACTAAATCCTTTAATTAAATTATTCAATATCCATTAACTGTCGATCACTTCACTAAAGACCGGTAGTTGCACTTTTCGTACTATAAATATATTTCTGTGTTCATTGGATATAACCAGTCAACGATACAATGACCCTTCACAAATTGCTCGTTGAGACAAAATTACCATTTTTTCCTTGTAGTTAAATCTAACTCCTTAAGTACCACTGATCTCTCTAATGAATAATTAATCATAGTCCAACGATGACCAAACTCCTATGGGGCCAAGAGATGGTGTGATGCCACATTGTTTAAGCCCTGGAGTCAGCTCTTAAGGGATCAATTTATCTACCTACCCAAACATTAGGGAATGAGTGAATTAGTCAGCTCTTAAGGGATCAATTTATCTACCTACCCAGACATTAGGGAATGAGTGAATTTCGTCTTGTGTAGCTGTATTCCCAACTCCCCAATCAAACAAATCCACAAAAGGTAGACTTATTGAGTTGGCGATCTGGCCACTATCACCCGTATAAATCAAATGACAGCCTTCATGGGCAGAAATTCACAACTCACTCAGGATTCAGGTCATGTCACCTATGGTCATCATGGTGAAATGTAAGTGTCTATTATTAACAGTGTTATATAATGAGACTAGTCATTTCGCGGTCCGGTCTTAAACAAACTTCTTTTGTATAAAATACCCCCGCTCACATGTCTTCTCATATTTTATTAAATAAATAAAATTACTTTTACATTACAATTACAAACTACAAGACCAACGAGATTTAGGACATCAACCTTAACAATCTTCCACTTGTCCTAAAGCTAGTGGGGTGTACATCATAAAAGTCATACTAATATACAAGTACACAAAACAGTAAACTAGGGCATAATACGCGTCCACTACAATATCTCCCACTTGTCCTAAATTAGATGTGACCAGTCTCATAAACCCATACTCTGCAAATGACCCTCAAACACTCTAGCCAAAGGGCCTTTGTAAATGGATCGACAACTTTGTGCTTCGAAGCTATCTGTATGACGATCACATCCCCTTGATACACAATCGCTCAGATGAGATGATACTTCAGCTCTAGCTTCATGCGCTTGTGACTTTTAGGCTCTTAGGAATTAGCCACAACACTACTATTATCACAATAAAGGGTAATAGGCTTAAACATGTCTGGAACCACTTCTAGATCAGTTAGGAATTTTCTGAGCCACATAACTTCCTTAATAGCTTCACAAGCCGCTACATACTCAGCCTCCATAGTGGAGTCAGCAATGCACCCGTGCTTGGTACTCCTCAGACTACTGCTCCTTCATCAAGAGTGAACACTAATCCTGATGTAGATTTCCTAGAATCCTTATCAATCTGAAAATCAGATTTCATGTATCCTGTAAGGATCAGATCATTAGAACCATACACGAGCATATAGTCCCTCATTCTCTGTAGATGCTTGAGGATATTCTTAACGGCGGTTCAGTGATTAAATCCTGGATTAGACTGATATCTGCTGACTATCCCCACTGCATAACAGATGTCAAGTCTAGTACATAACATCACGTTCATCAGACTACCAACAGCTGATGTATAAGGGATCCGTTTCATTTCCTCAACCTCTTGAGGTGTCTTACTATAACACCCCGATTTATTTTGTAGTTAAACTTTAATTTATTTTATAATTAAGCTTTAATTTATGTTGGACTACTTGGATAAATCAGAATCTAGGATTTATGTAGTTGGCCAAAACCCCACTTCATAAATATTCACATTGATGAAAATAAAATAAAATAAAATAACATGATTTTGGACTCCTGAAGTGTATAAGAAACTATTCTGCCATTATTTCAAGATTTTAAATCGTTTGACTCGGGTACCCTTTAACATGAAGTAAATAATAAAAGAAAAATCACAAATAAAATAAAATAAAAACATGAGAAAACATAAATGTTCAAATGCGGAAGCGAATCTAGTTCCTTTGGCATTATCACGGATTCCTCTTGTCAGTCGCTACCTGAAAACAAATAAAGATAAAGGTTGAGTATAAAATACTCAGTAAGTGATCCCATTACCAGGATAAGGCTATGCATCCACGAGCAGAGAATGATGGCCCGTGGCTCAAACAACTACATCGGTCTTAGATGATGAAAAGAAACCAAAGGATGTATTGTCTTGCCTTGACTTGCATGTCTAGTGGCCTGATGGCACACCGTCAAAACATGAAAAAGTAACATGAACGTGAACTTGTTGATTTACGCATGTCTAGCGGCCTGTAGGCACCGTCAAACATGAAAAAAATAACATGAACGTGAACCTGTCGACTCACATATATCTAGCAGTCCGTAGGCACACCGTCAAATATGAAAAAATAACATGAACGCGAACCTGTCGATTCACGCATGTCTAGCGGCCCATAGGCACACCATCAAACATGGAAAAATAACATGAACGTGTGAACCAGACGATTCACGCATGTCTAGCACCCGTAAGCATACCGTCAAACATGAAAGTAGACCCGTCGGTTCTCTAAAATAAAGCATGCGTCAAGGCGAAATGGTAACTGCCCTATCGATCTAATCATGCATCACATACATAATTTCAGTACTGATTAGAAATTCAAACATGCTCTTAATACTCATAAATGTCATGCAACAAGTATATCACAACGACAAAATCATGCTTCTAGAGTCCATTAATTAACTTTATAAATCTAATCTAGTACCACTTACCTCAACTTGGTCACAATCCTTAATAACTCTTGGGTAAAACTCGAATCAGTCCTATGACATTAACCACAAGTTTAGTTTAGCAACTATGGCCTAAAAAGTGAGTCGGTCTAAGTCTAAAGGATAACCAACTACAACTTACACAAAACTTAACCAACTCCAAAAATAAAATTTAACCCAAAATCCCAAATCTTGAATCTAAGTTTCAAATCAAAGAAAGGTTACTAATTTAACCCAAAATCAAATGGGTGAATTACACTCCAAAAAATCCAAGGAAAATAAATCTTACCCAAGATTTTTCAAGATTCTCGCAAGAATCTGGGCAGTGGCGGCTAACGGCGCGGCTAGAGGATGGTGACTGGCAACGCACAACTGTGGAGAATGCTCTCGGGCTGGCGGCGGCGGCGGCTGGTCACTGATGGAGCTGACGGCTGGAGGAAGCGGTACGACTGGAGAGGGCAGTCGGCGACAGCTGGGGAGGCGTCAGCTGGGGTCAGCGGTTGTAGATCTAGAGCAGGAGGCGAGCGACTGGCTTCAACGGCGCTAGGGGCAGAGACGCGTGCTTGAAGAAGGAAAAAAAAACGAGAAGGAGGGTAGGGGGGAGACGTCCGCGCGGTTGAGGAAAGAGAGAAGAAAAGAAATTATATTTTCTTTCTCTTTCTTTTTTTTCTTTTTTTCCATTCCCACATGTATAAATATACTTAAAATCCTTTTCCTTTTCCTTTTCCTTTTTAAATTCCAAATTCCCCATTCCTCTTCCAAAAATACATACATACATACATATATATATATTCTTTTTAAAACTTCCAACAACAAATTTAATTAGCTCCATAGATAATCAAATCTTCAAATACAAGCTAAATTAAAACTTAAGTAATTTCGAATAATTTAAATTGTATTTTAACTTAGTCAAATACATAAATCTCGTATTCTGATTTATCCAAGTAATCCAACATAAATTAAAGCTTAATTACAAAATAAATTAAAGTTTAACTACAAAATAAAACGGGGTGTTACACTTACGACATTATTCCTTAGACAATATAACTTCATGCCTGAAAGGGAGTAAACCTCTTTTGGAAATATGCATCAAAAACTTGGCTAGCATCTGGTCAATGTACGATGCCTGATTCAAGGCTAGCATTTTGTTCTTTCGATCTCTAAAGATCTGAATGCCTAGAACAAACTGTATCTCTCCCAAATCTTTCATTTGAAACTGGGTCGTTAGGCAATTTTTAATTTCAATCAGTAGACTTACATCATTCCCAATGAGTAGGATATCGTCTACATATAATACTAGAAAAGCTATCGAACTGTCGAGGACTTTCTTGTAAACATAAGGCTCATCAACATTCTGATCAAAACCATAAGATTTGACCACAACATCAAATTTTATATTCTAAGATCAAGAAGTTTGCTTCAATCTATAAATGGACCGATTAAGCTTACAAACCTTTTGCTCTTGATTTTGGGTTATGAATCCCTCAGGCTGCTCCATATAAATGGTCTCTTCAAGATTTCCATTCAAAAAAACAATCTTGGCATCCATTTGTCAAATCTAATAGTCATAATACGAGGCAATGTACAGGAGGATTTGGATAGATTTTAACATGACAACAGATGAGAAAGTCTCTTCATAGTCGATTCCCCCAACTTGGGTATAACCTTTTGCCACAAGTCTAGCCTTGAACATTTGCGTCTTCCCATCAGCACCCCGTTTTCTCTTATAGATCCATTTGCAACTTATAGATTTTACCCCATCAAGTTGATCTACAAGATCCCAAATTGAATTGAAGTAGATAAACTCCATTTCAAGATCCATGCTTTGATCTACTCATATTTGTCAACATCCTCCATTGCCTTCTTATAGTACAATGGATCCTTAACATCTCTGTCAACTACGACAGCTAGTGTTTCTGTTAAACCCATATAATGAACAGGGGGGTTCGCAACTCTCCCACTACATCGAGGCTCTCTCAACACTTGAGATGGATTTGACCTACTAGATGATCCAACTTCAACAACTCTTGTTGAGGTATTAGGTTCTTCAGCAACTCTTGTTGAAGGTTCAGTAGTTTTATTGAAAAGTTCACTCAACACAATTTTATTGTGGGGCCTATGTTCCCTTACATGGTTATCTTCTAAAAATGTAGCGTTTATCGACACAAACATCTTATTATCATTAGGATTGTAGAAGTAACCACCACTCTTTCCTTTAGGTAACCTATAAATAGACACAGTATTGAACGATGTTCCAATTTATTAGGATTTACCTCTAACACATATGTTGAGCAACCCAAAATTCGAAAATGGCGTAAACTACCTTTACCACCATTCCATAATTCCAAAGGTGTTCCAATAATACTTTTGGACGGAACGAAGTTCAAAATGTAAGCTGCAGTGTGTATTGCATAACCCCAAAACGAGTCAGGTAAATAAGCATAACTCATCATAGACCGAACCATGTTCACCAGGGTTCGATTTCTCCTTTCTGATACACCATTCTGCTTAGGTGTACCAGGTGTAGAGAGTTGAGATATAATTCCATGTTCTATCATATAGTCTTGAAATTTTAGATCCATATACTCTCCACCTTGATCTGATCGAAATATTTTAATGGTTTTATTTAATGTGTTTTTTGAAGGAATTCTTATACAAAAGTACCCCTAAGCAAAAGTGGATCTTTCCAAAGACATTGTGACAGAATTACCACATTTACATTCAAACATATAGATATGCATCATACTGTAAATTATCGGCATGCTTTTAACAAATAAGTAACAAGAGAACGAATATATACCAGTTGAAGACTCTTTCTTCATAGCAAAGCTCATTCTTTCCAAGCGAACAAACTCATCTCGCTCTCGTTGGAACGTCAAGCCAATCATTCACCAACACCCGATCGTCTACCACGAACAGTCTCCACACGAATAGAAGGATGAGGATGATACCACCACTTGGAACCTTCGGTATTCTCGGTGTAAGAATCCAAAAAGTGGGCTCTGTTGGGATTTGGTAGAGGGGAGGAGGATATGAAGATCGTATACAACGATCAAGTAAGTGGGAGAAGGCTTAGTCTATCGTATAGAAAAAATGCTTGATTGTTTAGGTGAAGTACACGATCGTGTAAAAAAAAGGCTATGATCGTCTATACAATCGTTTAGTAAATGCTCAGCACTAAATGATCATTTAGAGAAACATAGACGATCATTTAGAAAGAAGCGTGCATGCGTATGCAATCGTGTAGTAAATTTGAGCTATCGTATAGTCTCTCAGATTACTCAGCGATAGGCAGCATATACTTCGTGAGCAAAATACGTGATCTCATGTAAAATGAAAACGATTTTCATTTTATTCTTCAATTATGAAAAATGATTGGAACTTCCTACTAATGCATGGTTACGGAGAAAACGACATGCATAATTATCCCATAATTGTCAAATTAAAATAATAAATATAATCATATTATATTTATTAACCTATAGTTTAATATTACTTATCAAACATTTCAAACTGACCTAAAAACTTATTCTCAACTTGAATCCATTGAGCTACCAAGGGGACCTTATGAACCTAATGCTTGAAGCTCCAACAGTATATAAATAGCTGACTAAACTCTTTATCCACGAGATCCACCATCCGTTAACTGCCAAGCATTCCACTAAAGACCAACAGCTGAACTCTTTTTACTACAGATATATTTTTGTGTCCATTGGATATAACTAATCAACAGTACGATAACCCTTCACAGATACTCATATGTATAGCTGGGCCAATTTACCGTTTTGCTCATGTAATTACATCTAACTCCTTAAGTACCACTGATCCCTCTAATGAACAATACACATAGTCCTACTATGTGTGGACACCTCTAGAGTCATGAGAAGGTGTGTGACGCCACATCGTTTAAGCCTCGGGATTAGCCCTTAAGGGAGAAATCTATCTACTTACCCTTGCTTTGGAGAAGGAGTGAATTCCATCTTGTGTAGCTGAGTTTCTAGCTCCCAGATTAGACGAATCCCCAAAATGGTAGATTTGAGTCGGCGATCAGGCCACTCGCACCCATGCAAATCAAAAGACCGTCATCAAAGGCAGAAGTTCCCAACTCACTCAGGATTGAGGTCATGTTACCTATGGTCATCCTAGTGAAGTGAAGTCTCTGTCATGAACAGCGTTATGTAACAAGACTTTAATACTTCATGGTCAGATCTTATACAAACTTTTTGTATAGGACGCTCCCGCTCGCATGTCCCTACATGAATGATCAGGATTAGATCATCTGTAGCAAGTCACAACACTTGTAATTATTATACAAAGCAGTCCGCATCCACAGCGTCACCAAGATATGGTTTTCCTCTTATATCCATATACTATAGACCATTTTGGTTATCATTTAAGACATGATCTACTTGTATGTCTCCATATACATGCTTAAGTTACATAATGACAACCAAGGATTTTAGTATATTGGTTTGTGGTAAAGAAAATAAAACATCCAATGTTCAAAGCAAATCATAAGCATTCATTCAAAAATGTGTTTACAAACTACAAGACACGAGAGTTTAGGGCATCATCCCCAACATTTTCAACTTTAGCCTTTTCAAGCCTGGAACCACATATACATTCTCTAATAAACAAGTTTCTGTAAGTAAAGTCGAAGCCCTCCCACTACTGTAGCTGAGACGACGTGCCCAGTTCCAACACACATCGTCATCTCCCCAGCCTCCAGTTGCCGTCAAGATCTAATACCCTGAATTAAAGAACAAACATGATTAGTGGTGCCCGAATCTATTGTCCAGGTTGAATCATCATTATCCATTAAACAAGTCTCCAAAACAAGTAAATCATATTTACCTTGCTTGGCCTTCTTCTTTTCTGCTAAATATTTGGGATAATTCTTCTTCCAGTGTCCCTCATGGTTGCAATGGAAATAGATATCCTTTGCAGCCTTGGTCTTGTTGCCCTTTTGGACAACAACTGGTGGGTTAGCTTTCCCCTTTCTACCTTTCTTCTCTTTAACTTTTTGGTGCTCGAAAAAGAAGGCACAAACTTAGTTCCAGAGGTCGAACCTCTATAGAACCCTTAAAGGATGAGGCAACATTGGCCTCACCCTTCTGTTCCTTGGTTTTTATTAAGGATTGGAAAGTCTATAGCTCGTCGAGCAAGATGGTCAAGTTGTAGTCAATCCTGTTGATAAATCTTTAAGAGATATATATTTTCTACGTTAATTCCCTCAAAATTTTGTTATTTGTTTACTTTTTGAATGATCATTTTGTAGGTAAAACGGTCCTGATAGTGATTAGGAGTCATTTCGAGAAATTAAGCTAAAAAGGATTAAAAAATGACCAAAAAGTCAACAAAGTTCAAGAAAATCGAAGTAATTACCAGAATGGCATCAGGCCCAGCGTCACAATCCTCTCAGAAGTGTCGATCAACGCTTGAAGACAGAAAGCATCGATCTGCTGCAAAAAAAGACAGCGTTGCAATGCTCCGGATTTTGACGGGACCATTTGCGCTCGCTCGCGCCTTGCGCAACCAAGCATCAGCACAGTGTCACGACTCAAGATCAACACTTCTTGGCCTTTTTATGATTTAGCGTTGCAACGCTAACCTCAGCGTCGTGACGCTACCCTTCGAATATAAATACTTTTTCTTTATTTTTGCAAAAAAGGAAGCAAAATTCTCATGGAGGCTGAGATTTCTCTCTGTATCATCGTCTCTTTGGTAATTTTGTTTCTCATTTAGGTTAGATTTTGATTTAATTTTTGGATTGTAAGCAACATTTTTGTAATTCTTCATGAGTTTGTCTATGAGTTTGTGAAGTAGTTATTGAATCTTGTTTCTAATTTCAAGGGTTCTTGTAATTCTTTTGAGTTTTCTCTTTTTCTTTATCATTTGCAGTATGAATTGAGCATTCTTGAATATGTTCTTTTAGTTCTTGAAGCATGTTGAATGATCTATATCTTGAACATATATAGCCTAGATGCTTCGTTTTGTCATAATCATGATTGAATGCGTTGCTTTCAATGTGTTTGATAGAATGTCTAGCCAAGATCTATAAGAGGCAATAGTAATTGTGTGTTCTACTCCCAAGATGCATTAATTACTAGATTTGAAGAAAATTCGGTTACTTGAGTAAGCTATGTTAACAATTAAACAGCGCAATTGAATCCTAAAACTTAATGCACGTGTTTTCTATTCTATATGATCGCTATCAAACCCAATAGAGGTAGAAGCATGTAGGTTGATTAGGGTTAGGCCTATCCAACCTCAATTAATTTTTAGGACGCTCTCTTGACTAGGTTATTGCTGGTTGTCCACCTTTGTAGAGGCTAGCTTAATCGAGTTAAGTAAGTAGTTACGAGCATAATTCGATTGTGAATTTAATTTGTAGAATTCGATGATAGGAATTGCATTGAACGTCTAACTTCAATTATGAGCAAGATTGATCTATACTTATTTACATTTATCCTTTGTTTCTTGATTTTTAGTATTTTTCTAGTTTCAACAAAACCCCCCGTTTTATTGTTTTTATAGTGAAAGTTAGTTTAAGAAAAGATTAAACAAGCCTTCCCTGTAGATCGACCTCTTACTTTTGTTGTAACTATTAGTTAGTTTTAGTTGTTGTTTGAGCTGTATAAATTTCATTTGTTTCGAATTAGGTAGAATTAACGACATCTATTTAGCTTCTGAACAAAATGGTGTCGTTGTCGGGTAATGACTAAACCATTTAATCTCATTCTTAGCTAAATTTGACTAGCAAACTTTAAAAACACCAGAAAAAATTTTCTTTCTTTGAGTCACTTGTTTAAATATGGCGGATATGAATATCTTTTATGCTCTTCTTTGGAGACAAACAGCTCAACGTAAGGAAGAACAAGAAGTAAGAGAAATAAATGAACTTAAAAGTCAAGTTTTTCAACTAACATCTCTTGTTCAAGATTTGGCTATTAGGCAAACATAAGTTTTGCGTAGTCCTGTAATTGAGTACTTAAATCATGCTCTGATACCAATTGATAGAGTAAACTAACATGCAGCGAAAAAATCAGAATGAATAAGCACTCTAATTACACTTAATTTGAGTTTAAAACATACATTGAAATAAAATTTCAAAGAGAAGGGTTTCAAGAAATATAACCTTTGATAAATCTCTTGTATTTCAACTTCTCTCCACGAATTAGGTCATCAAAACAACAGAGGACTACCACAGAGACCTTCTCTACTATTCTTTAACTTGAATTGAGAGGTGGAATCTCTGAATTTGAGCTGGATTTAAGTGAGTTCAAAAGAGGGTTTGAGCTTAAGAGATTTTTTTCAGAATCTTCAGAAAAATTGAGTTTGCATGTCTATTAATCTGAAAAATTGAGTTTGCATGCCTATTAATCTGAAAAATTGAACAATTTATATGTTCAATTCATGCAAGCACTTAGAATTAATGAAATTTGACACTTCAAATTTCATTAATGTTAATGCTTAGGGTTCAATTTAGTGGATTAATCCAACCAAAGGTGGATTAATCCACTATCTAATTTTCAAATTAAAAAATCATTTTCAAAATAATAAATCAAAATTGATTTTCAAAAATCAATTTTAATTCAATTCTGAATTTCTAATTTTGAAAAATGATTTAAATAATTAAATTAAATAATAATAATTAAATATCAAATATTAAATCAATTAAATACCTAATTAATACATGAATCCTATTCATGTAATTCAATATTTAAATCATTATTTAAATATATTAATCTCTCCAATTTCATTCAAATTCGATAGATTACACGTTTAGTTACATCGAATACAATTAATCAAACCCTAAATTGAATTTGAACACTTCAAATTGAAAACCCTAATTCCGAATTTGAACATTTCAAATCCGCTCAATTCATTAATCCAAGTTATATTTTACGAGCTAGTAGAGAGACCTTATGAACCGACAGATCATAAGCTCCAACAATTTGAGATTAATTGGCTAAACTCTTTAGACTGAATTAATCAATATTCATTAACTACTGAAACACACCATTATAGCTCGATGGTTGCACTCTCTTCACTGTAGATATATTTTTGTCCATTTTAACTATAATAAGTAAGTCGATCCTTTACAGGTCGTTCGTATTTACAGTTAGGTCAAAATTACCGTTTTACCCTTGTAAATACATCTTGCTTCTTCAACTCCCACTGATTTTGCATTGAACAATTGATTTATAGTCCAACTTATAAACCATGACCCTCTCGATCATGAGCGGGCAGGGCCCATTATTCAATACCAGAAATCAGCACTTAAGAGAGATGGAACACGAGACATATGCAGTGGAATAAGGATCTAATTACACTATAATTGCTTTTAATCAAAAGGAATTTAGCATGCAAAATGAAGGGAAAACAGTAAATTAACTTACCTTTGAGGCTCCCAAAAACCGCTTTTCCTCACTGAATCTCGACCCGAACTCAACTGACCACCACTAGAGTTGACCTACTATTCTCTGGACTCAGAACCGGGTTGTGGGACCCGGTGGATGAAGAATCCAAGAGAGAGACAGATATGGAAAAAAGATGGAGATTTTTGGGTTGGGTTTTTAATTTTTTCAGCCCAATTTTGAGAAACTAAAAATGGCAAAAGTCTTTAATCCAAATTCAAGAGCCTGTTTTATAGAAAAAACTAT
The DNA here is from genome assembly GCF_027475165.1 of Benincasa hispida. NCBI lineage: Eukaryota > Viridiplantae > Streptophyta > Magnoliopsida > Cucurbitales > Cucurbitaceae > Benincasa > Benincasa hispida. Next base: position 46,764,882 of record NC_143483.1, on the reverse strand, counting down.
GCAACAATTGCATGAAATAAATTCATAAAAACCCAACACCTAGAATCCACTATCTAAGTGGGCTTAATGTCTCCACTATAAGCCAACACCTAGCCCACTATTTTGTTAGTGGAATTATCCAACAAAAGTTTGGATTTTCCTACTAACTTTAGTCAAAGGCAAAATAGTCATTTGGTCAAAGTCAAACTTTGACCAAAAAGTCAACATTTTGACTTTTTATGATTTTTTCGTGTTGACTAATTTTGACCTCCCGAGTATGAATCCACATTCATTTTCTTGAAATTCAAATCACATTTGAATATAAGGTCGGTCAAAGTTTGACTTTTTAAAGTCAAAAAGTCAACTCTTTGACTTTTTACAACTTTGGTCATTTCCATTATTTCCAAGCTTCTGAATATGAAAGTATTCATATTCTTGATATTTAAATCACATTGAAATATTAAAGTTGTATCTCTAAACTGAAAACCGACTACTATATCACATATATTTGTCGGTTTCTCTCTCTTCACCTAATTCGAACAATTCGAATTATTCTATTATACTGTTCTAAGTTTATTCCATATGAGCTAGTAGGGGAACCTAATGGACCTACAGATCATGGGCTCCAACAATCCGAGATTAATCGGTAAAACTCTTTAACTTGATTAATCAACATTTGTTAACTAACGGGTCATTCCACTAAACTCTTTGTCCATCTGATATAACCATAATCAGTAAGCTAATCCATCATAGGTTGTTCGTAATCTCAGCTGGGTCATAAAAACCATTTTACCCCCAAGACTACATCTTGTTCCTTAAGTTCCACTGATCCTTTAATGAACAATTGGTTTAAGGTTCAACTTATAAACCGAACCCCTCTCAGGCCAAGGAGAGGGTAAGGCCCCTTGTTCAAGACCTGGATTCAGTACTAAAGGGAGCAACCTATCTACTATCCCTATAACGGGTAGGAGTGAATTTCGTCTTGCACATATACATAAAACGGCATTTAGAACGTAAAAAGTGACTATTTCATGGTTCAATCTTATGAAAACTCATTGCATAGGATCCCCCCATTCACATATTTCTATATGAACGATTCAGGATCACATCGTTTGTACTAACTACAAAGTGGACCGCATCCATAGTGTCCCCATAATAAGGCACCCAACCTTATTCATATACTATAGACCATTTTGGCTATATATTTGAACTTGATCCACATTTATGTCACTACATAAAGTTCAAACTACATTAAATAACCTCAGGACCTTAGTTTATTGGATTCAAGATTACAATTTCAATAACAACTTTATCGAAAAATAATACAGAATATGTTCATTAATTTACAAACTACGAGTTTTAGGACATAAAATCCAACAAAGAGAACAACCTATCTGCTAACCCTAAGTCGGTTAGAAGTGAATTCCATCTTGCAGAACTAAATTCCATCTTGCAGAATTATGTTCCTTACTATCTATCCAGCCTTATCCCCAAAATGGGAAGCTTATTGAGCAGTGTTGTTGGACTACTCTCACTTATGCAGATCAAACGATAATCCCGAATAAACAGGAGTTCATAGTTAGCTCATGATTAAGATCGAGTTACTCTAGGTCATTGAATTTGAAATAATTAGTTTTAACAGTAAACGGTCATTATAAAATAAAGTGAAAATTTCGAGGCCCGACCTTATGCAAACTCATTGCATAGGATGCCTTCACTCACACGTCTCCACGTGAATGATTTTGGAATCACATCATTTGTATCAATATACAAAATGGGTCGCATCTAATAACGTCACCAGAATGAGGTACCCAACTCATCCATATACTTATAAACTATTTTGGCTATATACTAAAACTTGATCCTCTTTTATGTCGCCACGTAAAGTTAAAGTATTCATATTATAGCCATGGATTCATTTATTGGATTTTTATAACAGAATGCAATATCCATAACAATTTATTGAATAAAATACTCTATAATACTTTTATTGATAAATATAATATGTTAACAATATTTACGAACTGCGAGTTTTAGGACATTCCTAACAATCTCTCACTTGGACTAATACTCCATAAGTATAACCCTCCATTTTTAGACCTCAGAGGTCGGCTCCAACAATGTTACCGAATTGGAAAGTCAAGGTTGGAAAACAACCTAAGAAATCCTATCCATTTCTGGAGTTTGAGTTGTTTCGAATTCTATGTTACAACCCTCTGAGGGGATAGCGTCATTAAATGACTAGCAAGGCTGACTTAAAGACGACAAGCAGATGCAACATAGGAATCTCACGGTCCAAATAAATGGAAGAGACCGCAGGACACGTTGACGCATATCCTTCATCCAGTTACTATGAACTACTTCCCCTATTCACCTTGATCTTGACCCTTACAAACACTTTCCGAATGGAGGTCACTCCCAGGGTGACACGAAGCATCATATGAATCTCACAGTGTGAAATTTCTAGGGATGTGAGAGTTGAAATCAATATATCGTATATTTGATTTTACATTGAATAACTTCCCTCCATTCACATTGATCTTGATACATGCAAACACTTTCCGAATTGAGGTCACTCCTAGGGTGACACGAAGCGTCACATGAATCTCACGGTGTAAAACTCTTAGGACGTGAGAATGAAAATCAAAACATCACTTTTGATTTTACTGTGAACAACTTCCCCTATTCATCATGATCTCGATTCATGTAAACACTTTCCGAATAGAGGTCACACCCAGGGTGACACGAAACGAAACATGAATCTCGATTGTGAACTCTTAGGGACGTGAAAGCTAAAATAACATATCGTATATGTTATTAATCTTTCACTGAAGCATTCTTAAGTTTTCACTAAAGTGTTCTAATAATATATCATATATACTATTAAATTCCCACTGAAATGTCCTGACATTTGTTTTGGGTATATATTTACTTAGGAATGTTCCGACTAATTAAACAATCTAAGTCTAGGTGTTTATCCAAGTATAATGTTTATATTTGGATTTAACCTACGATGTCTAGGTGATAAAATAATTTTAAAACCTCACACCGTTCATGTATTGCTCATACAACTAGTTAACAACGCTCAATTATTCGGCCATAATCCCTAGGTAGGAGGTGTTCCATAGACCGTCAACTTAAATACCCCTAGCCTTAGACATGATTATATACCGATTGAGTTTGTAACCATATTTTACAAGATGTCGACCTATTTTAACAATTAAAACAGGTGTTTAACCTACGTGAGCATGCAACTTATCTTTGTTATGGATTTAAGTGTCTAACTCAATTTTATAACAACTTACAAAATTTTAGACATGCTAAGCATCCATAACATATATGGAAGGCATTCAACATTTAATAACATTTATATTAAAACATTTGAAACCCTATACATGCATACTATATAGATTATAACACTTAATAACATACTTTCAATGCATGTAACATGTTTCCTATGATGGGATTTTAAATATACATGGCATATTGTACGCACATACATTATTTATTTCATTATAATATACATCACATGCATAAATAATTAAACACAGATTGATATGGTTTTAGTTTTGGCATTTTCAACCAAACAAAGGCCTAATTATAACAAAATTCAGCAAAAACCGGCTCAAAAACACTTCTGAATTGCTTCGAACTGCCTTGAAATGGACCTGAACCAGTCAAACCAAACCTCCAATGCTCAAAATTGGGCTTAACGGGGCAAAAACCATCGAGTACCATCAAGCATCAAGTATGCCATCGAGCATCGAGTATGCCTTCAAGCATCGAGTACCATCGTGCATGGAGTATTTCACTAAATACCATCGAGTATGGCATCGTGCATCAAGTATTTCACAAGATGCCATCAAGTATGCCATCGAGTATGGCATCGTGCATCGAGTATTTCACAAAATACCATCGAGTACCATCGAGTATGGCATCGCGCATCGAGTATTTTACAAAATATTGTCGAGTATGCCATCGATATGGTATCGTGCATTGATTATTTCACAAAATACCATCGAGTATGAGGCATCGTGCATCAAGTATTGAGCAGTGACTGGAAAAATAGCTCTGTTGCTCGAACTTCTTCACTTATTTCTTCAATTACATCCTAACTGCAACTCTAATGACTCCAATGGAATTATAAACACTTAATCACACATTAAGGCCCATCAATCAAGAGCCAATTACAAGAATTACAATCATAATTGAAGAGGAAACAATGCCAAAACTCAGAAAAACCATATCAGTTCATCATTTTTATACAACTTATGAAAAATACCCACAAGCCAAAATTAAACCGCATTGAATGCTTAAATGATGCTATGATACCAATTGTTAGACTGAGAAAACATACAACGGAAGAAAAGGAGATCATTAAGCATTCTAATTTATTAATTTTGGCTTCAAATTCAGCATGCTCATAAACTAAAAGGAGGGTTTCAACACATACCTTTGAAGAACCTCTTGAATCTTGATCTTTAGCTGCAATCCCTTCCTTTGGTTGTGAACCACCACAAGGTCTTCCCTACTATTCTCTTGGAGCCTTATATTGAGTTGTGGGACTCAAAATAAGCTTGAATTGAAGGAAATTTAGAGAAAGGTTTCCTGGTTTTCACTTTGAAGAATAGTCTTCTTCAATCTCTCGTTTTCTCTGTAATTCAACAACAATTGCATGGCCATTTCACTCAGAATTTGAGCTATATATTGCATGACCATCATGCAATCAAGAGACACGTAAGAATTACAGCTGCTGTCTTAAATTTGCTGAGAATTACATAGTGGTTTGGTGAATGAGCTCCTTGGTGGTGAGTAGAAAAATCCCACAAAATGGGTTTTCCAATTTCCCATTTTCTTTTATTTTTAAATTTCAAAATCAAAATTAAAACTAATTTTCAAATTTTTATTTTGATTTTCAAAATCAACCTTCAAATTTTTAATTCTTTAATTAAAATTTGAAATTTTTATTAATTTTACAAAAATTAATTCAATAATTAATTTTCTAATAAAACTAATAATTAGTAATTCATTACACAATTTAATTAATTCTAATTAATTTAATATAAAATATTAAATTAACTAATCACAAATTCCACTACCATGAATCTCTATTCATGAACCTAATATTTAAATCATATTTAAATACTAATTGATTCTCCAATTTCATTTAGTTCCAAAATTAAATGTGTAATTATATCACATATAATTACTAATTTCCTTAATGTTAATTTGAACGTTTTAAATCAACATATCATGCTATTCTAAGGCATATCCGTTTGTGAGCTAGTAGGGGGATCTAATGGACCTATAGATCATGGGCTCTAACGATCCGAGATTAATTGGCTAAACTCTTTACACCGAATTAACCCTTATTCGTTAACTGCTGGGTCACTCCATTAAATCCCGTAGTTGCACTCCCCTCACTGTAGATATATTGTGTCCACTCGATATAACAATTATTAGTAAGTTAAATCTTCGCAAGTTGTTCGTAATAATGACTGTGTCAAAAGGCTATTTTACCCCTAAGATTACCTTTTATTCCTTAAGTCTCACCGATCCTCTAATGAATAATTGGTTTGTGATCCGATCATCAAACCGAGTCCCTCTCGGGCCAATGAAAGGGTAGGACTCCTTATTCAAGACCCATAGTTAGCACTTAAGGGAACAACCTCTCTACTATCCCTGAAAGCGGGTAGAAGTGAATTCCATCTTGCACCCTATGTCCCCAGCTATCTACCCGAATTTACCCCTGAAATGGGAGGCTTATTCAACCGGAGATTTTGAGCCAACCTTCACCGATGTAAATCTATGGATAATTTCGAATAAACAGGAGTTCATAGTTAGCTCAAGATTAAGGTCACGTTACCTGGTCATCGTTTTGAAATAGCCAGTCTTAAATAGCAAACAGCGTTATAAATAAGAGTGATTTATTTATTGGTCCCATCTTGTGCAAACTCATTGCGCAGGGCGGCCTCACTCCTCATGTCACTACATGTACGAATTATGATCACTTCGTCTGTAGCACTTTACAGCTCCTCATAACAACTACAGAGTGGGTCGCATCCGATAGTATTACCATAATATGGCACCCAACCTTATTCATATGCTATAAATCATTTAGACTATTTACTTGAACCTGATCCACTTTTATGTCTCCACATAAAGTTCAAGTACTCATGTAATAGTCATGAATCTTTAAGTTTATTGGATTTATTTCTAAAATAAAATAAGCAATTCATATATTAAATATAACTTTATTGAATCAAACTTCAATAATAACTTTATTGAATTTATCAAAATAAGTTTATTGTTTACAAACCACGAGTTTTAGGACATAAAACCCAATGGTAAATACTTTCATCAAGATGACCATTCAAGAAAGCTGTCTTGACATCCATTTTCCATATTTCATAGTCATAATATGTGGCAATGGATAAAAGTATCCTTATTTATTTTATCATGGCAACAGGAGAAAAGGTTTCTTCATAGTCAACCCCCTCCCTTTTTGTAAAACCTTTTGCCACAAGTCTGGCTTTATAGGTTTGCACCTTGCCAGTTTGGTCTCGCTTTTTCTTGTAGATCCATTTACAACCTATAGGTTTAACCCTATGTGGTTGATCTACAAGTTCCCAGACATAATTGAAGTACATTGATTACATTTCTATGTCCATGGCTTTTATCCATTGTTCCCTATCAACATCTTCCATTATCTATTTAAAGGTCAATGGATCCTCAAGACCATCATCTAGTATGACGTCCCGAGTTTCTATTAAACCCATTTAACGTTTAGGATGATGAATAACCCTCCCACTACATCGAGACATTCTCAACTCTTGAGAAGGATGTGATGAGACAACAACTATTGTTGATGGACCAGCTTGATTAACAACTTTTGTTGATTTGTCTGTAGTATCTTTGGTCATTTCATTCAATACTAGTTTACTGCGAGGTTAATGATTCCTAATTTGATCTTCTTCCAAGAATGTAGCATTTGTCGATACAAATATTTTATCATCTTGGGGATCATAGAACAATCCACCTTTTGTTTCCTTAGGGTATCATACAAATAGGTATAAATTTGAACATCATTCCAATTTCTTAGAGTTTTGCACCAACATGTGTGTCGGGCATTCCCAGATTCTAGAGTGACGTAAACTACTTTTATGTCCTCTCCATAATTTATATGGTGTTTCTGAAACACTTTTTGAGGGAATCAGGTTCAGAATATATATAGCAGTTTGTACTGCATATCCCCATAAATTGTTTCTGAAACACTTTTTTAGGGAATCAGGTTCAGAATATATATAGCAGTTTGTACTACATACCCCCAAAAAGATTGAGGTAACTGAGTATAACTCATCATCAAACGAACCATGTCTAACAAGTTTTGATTTCTCCTTTCTGCAACACCATTTTGCTATGATATTCCAGATGCTATGAGTTGGGATTGAATTCCATGATCTAGTAAATAGTTCTAGAATTGTCAATCCATACACTCACCACCTCGATCTGATCGAAGTGTTTTAATTTTTTTTCCTAATAAGTTTTCAACTTCTGTCTTAAATTCTCTGAACTTTTCGAGAGTTTCAGACTTGTGACTCATTAAGTAAATATAGCCATATCTTGAATAGTCATCAACAAAATTGACAAAATATTCATATCCTCCTCGAGCTTTGACATTCATTGGACCACAAAGGTCGAAATGTATAAGTTCTAAGGGTTCTTTGGTACAAAAATCTTTTCCAGTAAAAGATTTTTTAGTCATTTTTCCTTCAAGACATGATCACACGGCGGTAAAGAATTGGCTTCTAACTGATTTAGATGACTGTTTTTTACGAATCTCTAAATCCTGTTAAGATTTACGTGACCAAGTCTAGGGTATCAAAGATAGGTGTTAGGAGAAATTTTTCATCTTTTATTTTGAGTTTCTGCCGTTTTAAACATCTCTAGATTTAAAATGGATTTTGCTTCAATTGGTTTTAATACATATAAGTTATTTTCAAGTCTAGCAGAACAAATATGAACACCTCTTGAAAAAAAGAACACTTCATTGATTTCAAAAGATACTTTATACATATTTTCTAATAGACAAGAGATGGAGATCAAGTTTCTTTTCATTTTGGGTATATAATATACATTCTTTAAAAAAAAATGAAAGATTCTCCAAAATACAACTTGATGTCTCCCACTGCTTCAGCTGAAATGATTTCTCCTGTGCCCACTTTGAAAGTCATTTCATTTTCTGAGAGTTGAGTACAAGAACTAGTTTCCTGTAGAAAAGTGCAAACATGGTTAGTGACGCCTGAATCTAATATCCAAGTTAAGTGAGAATTTTCCACTAAGCATGTGTCAATTACAAGTAAATCTATTTTACCTTGATTTACCTTAATGCTTAGGTGTTCAATTTAGTGGAAAGTCAGATTAATCCATTATCTTATTTTTAAATTAAAAAATCATTTTCAAAATAATAAATCAAAATTGATTTTCATAAAATCAATTTTAATTCAATTATGAATTTCTAATTTTGAAAAATGATTTCTTTAAATAATTAATTAAACAAATTTAATTAATCAATTTAAATACTAATAATTTAATATCAAATATTAAATCAATTAAACACCTAATTAATACATTAATCATATTCATGTAATTCAAAATTTAAATCATGATTTAAATATATTAATCTCTCCAATTTCGTTTAGATTCGATAAATTAAACGTTTATTTATATCGAATACAATTAATCAAACTCTAAATCGAATTTGAACACTTCAAATACAAAAGCCTAATTCCGGATTCAATTCATTAGTCCAAGATATATTTTACGACCTAGTAAAGGGACCTTATGGACCTAAAGATCATGGGCTTCAACAGTTTAGATTAATTGGCTAAACTCTTTAGATCGAATTAATCAATATTCATTAACTACAGAGTCACACCATTCTAGCTTGATAGTTGCACTATCCTCACCGTAGATGTCTTTCTGTCCATTTTAACTATAATTAGTAAGTCGATCCTTCACATGTCGTTCGTATTTATAGCTAGGTCAAAATTACTGCTTTATTCTTATAAATACATCTTTCTTCTTAAGCTGCCACTGATCCTCCATCGAACAATTGATTTATAGTCCAACTTATAAACTGTGACCCTCTTGATCATGAGAGGGCAGGGCCCCATTGTTCAAGACAAGGATCAATGCTTAAGAGAACAACTTATCTACTAACCTTAAGTCGGGTAGGAGTGAATTCTATTGGAATTGGTGACCTAATTCTCCTGAAGTCTCGTAGTTTTTAAACTTTGTACACATTGTTATTAATAAAATAAGAGTTATTTTATTTGCATTTACTCACATCCAAAAAACAAAGATCTGTGGTTATTGTATGTAAACTTAAGTATGTATATGAGATATACAAGTGAATCATGCCTTAAGTAATAACCTAAAAGGTCTGTAGTATAAGGATAAATGAGGGATACCTTATTCTGGTGACACTACGGATACGACCCACTTTGTAGGGATTTACAAGTGTTGTGAACTACTACAGATGGTCTGATACTGACCATTCATGTGGAGATATGCAAGCGGGGGTGTCCTATACAAAGAGTTTGTATAAGACCGGACCACGAGATGATTAGTCTCTTTATATAATGTCGTTGATAATTGAGACTTACATCTCACTTAAACGACCATAGGTGACATGACCTTAATCCTTAGTGTTCTAGGAACTCCTACCTTTGAGGGCGGTCCTTTGATTAGTATGGGTGAAAGTGACCAGATTGCCAACTCAACAAGCCTACCTTTTTGGGGATTTGTCTGATTGGGGAGCTGAGAACTCAGTTACACAAGACGGAATTCACTCATTCCCCGAAGCAGGGGTAAGTAGATATATTGCTCCCTTAAGGGTTAATTTCGAGTCTTGAACATAGTGGCCACATCTTTTCTTTAAGACATGATCCACTTGTATATCTCATATACATGCTTAAGTTTACATACGATACCCATGGAACTTTGTTTATTGGATGAGTAAATGCCAGATAAAATAACTCTCATTTTATTCATAACAATGTGTATAGATTATAAACTACGAGACTTTGGGAGAATTAGGACACCAATCCTAACAATCTCCCACTTGTCTTAATGCCTTGGGAGACTAATGTATAATACAAGATAAAATACATGTACAATATACAATGTGCATACCCCAGTATCATCTCCCACTTGCCCTAGACAAGATGTTACATGTCCCGCAGACCCAGACTCTCCAGGTGACCCTCAAACACTTTAGCCATGAGAGTCTTTGTAAATGGATCAGCAACTTTGTGCTCCAACGCAATCTTCGTGACTATCATATCACCACGATGCACAATCTCCCTGATCAAGTGGTATTTCCATTCTATATGTTTGCCTCAACGATGACTCCGAAGTTCCTTTGAATTTGCCACAGCTCCACTGTTATCACAATAAAGAGTGATAGGCAAATCCATATTTGGCACAACTTCCAAATCTGTAAGGAATTTCCTCAGCCAAACAACCTCTTTAGTTGCTTCACAAGAGACTACGTATTCGGCTTCCATAGTGGAGTCTGCGATGCATCCTTGCTTGATGCTTCGCTACACTACAGCCCCTCAATTCAGAGTGAACAATGACCCCGATGTCGATTCATGAGAATCTCTATCGATCTAAAAGTCAGAGTCTGTGTATCCTGTAAGGATCAAATCCTTATCTCCATACGCGATCATGTATTCCCTCATTCTCTGAAGATACTTGAGGATCGTCTTGACTGTCATCCAGTGATCAAATCCTGGATTGGCGTGATAACGACTGACAATCCCTACTGCATAGCAAATCTCGGGTCTGGTACACAACATTGCATATATTAAGCTTCCTACAGCTGAAGCATAGGGAATTTGTCTCATTTCCTCAACTTCTTAAGGTGTCTTAGGACATTGATCCTTAGACAAAACGATTCCATGCCTGAAGGGTAACAAACCCCTCTTGGAATCCTGCATCATGTACTTGATCAACATTTGATCGATATACGAAGCTTGAGACAAGGCTAACCTCTTGTTCTTATGATCCCGAATGATCTGGATCCCTAGAACATACTGTGCCTCACCCGAATTTTTCATTTAGAACTAGACAGCTAGCCACTTTTTAATATCAGTCAGAAACCCTACATCATTCCCAATGAGTAGGATATCATCCATATACAGTTCCAGGAAAGCTACTGAGTTGTTGATGATCTTCTTGTAAACACAAGGCTCATCAATGTCCTGATCAAAGCCAAATGATTTGACCGCACTGTCAAATCTAATGTTCCACAATCTAGACGCTTGTTTCAGCCTATAAATGAACCTATTAAGCCTGCAAACTCTTTACTCTTGATCTGGAACTATAAACCCCTCTGGTTGAGCTATGTAGATGGTATCCTCAAGATTACCATTAAGAAAGGCAGTCTTGATGTCCATTTGCCATATCTCATAATCATAAAATGTGGCTATGGACAGGAGTATCTTGATAGACTTGAGCAGGACAACATGTGAGAAAGTTCCCTCATAATCCACTCCCCCAACCTGGGTATAACCCTTTGCCATGAGTCTAGCCTTAAAGGTTTGCACCTTTCCATCTACACCTCAATTTTGCTTATAGATATACTTACACCCTATAGGTCTTACCCCATCGGGCAGATCCTCAAGCTCCCAGACATTATTGAAACACATAGACTCCATCTCCTGGTTCATGGCTTTAATCCATTCATCCTTGTCAACATCATCCATTGCTTTCTTAAAAGACAATGGATCCTCGACCCCATCATTAGAAATGACGTTCTAAGCTTCAATCAAACCCATGTAGCAATCCAATGGGTTCATAACCCTCCCACCACGTCGAGGCAGTCTCAACACTTGAGCTGGTTGACTAGATGTACCGACATTAAAAACTCTTGTTGATCTATCGGCCTATTCAACAACTCTTATTGAACCCTCAGTAGTCTCAGTCTGACTAGAAATCTCACGTAAAACAAGCTTACTTCGTGGCTTATGATTCTGGACATGGTCTTCTTCCAAGAATATAGCATTTGTTGAAATAAACACTTTGTTCTCACTCAGATCATAGAAGTATCCACCCCTCGTTTCCTTGGGGTTGCCTATAAAGAGGCAAACTCGCGGTTCTAACTTCTTCGGGTTAGATAAAAGCACATGTGCCGGACACCCCCAAATTCTGAAGTGGCGTAAACTACCTTTACGGCCTCTCTACAACTCAAAAGATGTTTTAGAAATACTTTTTGATGGAACGTTATTCAGAATGTAGTATGTAGTCTCCACTGCAAAACCCCATTACGAGACTGGAAGATAAGTATAACTCATCACAAACCGATGTCTAACAAAGTCATGTTTATCTTTTCTGATACACCATTTTGCTGAGGTGTACCTTGGCCGAGAGTTGGGATGCAATCCCATGTTCTATCATATAGTTCTGGAATTGGAGGTCCATATACTCTCTACCACGATCAGATCGTAGTGTTTTTTATCTTCTTACCTAACAAGTTTTCAACTTCAGCCTTATACTCCTTGAACTTGTCAAGGGCTTCAGACTTATGTTGCATTATTTAGAGATACCCATACCTTGAATAATCATCTATGAAATAGATTAAATATTCATGCCCACATCGAGCTCTAACACTCATCATACTACAAAGGTTTGAATGTACAAGCTCTAAGGCTTCCTTGACTTTGTAACCTTTTCCAGTAAGAGGTCGTTTGGTCATCTTGCCTTCGAGGCATGATTCACACACCGACAAGGAGTTTTCTTCTAAACTCTTTAGAAGTCCACTTTTCACCAACTTCTAAATCCTATTGAGGTTGATGTGACCTAACCTTAGATGCTAAAGATGGGCTTTTTCCTTAGGAGAAATCTTTGGTCTTTTAGCTGTTGTTGCCGTACTGAAAATTTCAGTATTAAACAAGGCTTTTATGACTAACGACCTTAGTACATACAAGTTACTTTCTATTGAACCAAAATTAATCTCCATTCCATTCTTGAAAATAAACACTTTATTCTCAGAAAAGGAGACGGTATAACCTTGTTCAATTAGACAAGAAACCGAGATTAAGTTTCTCTTAATATGAGGAATTACGAAAATATTATACAGTAATAGATAACGTTTCCTTTTCAAAAATAACTTCAGCCTGCCTATGGTAACAATTGAAACAACCTCACCAGTAACGACTCGAAGAGTCATCTCTCTCTATGGCGACATTTGCCAAGAACTGAATCCTTGGTAAGAGGAACTGATGGGGTTAGTAGCACCTGAATCAAGGATCCAGGAAGAATCATCATTCTCTACCAAACACGTCTCCAAGACCAATAAATCACATTTACTATCTCTAGACATCCTCCTTTTTTGAAGAGTAGTGGGATCTGTATCAGAACCATAAGCTCCAAGTTGTATTTTAGAAAACACTTCTCATCCATGAACCTTAACAGAGTCAGCAACAATTGCTTCCTCTTCATGGAGTTTAACTTGGGAACTGACACTACTGGTTTTGTCATCCATCTCTCTGTGCTCAGAAAGTAAGAATTGACATTTAAACAAATCTTGCAACGAGTCCATGATCTCACGTGCAATGACCATGTTCTCAACCCTTTGGCCAAAGCATCATGTATGCTAGCCAAAATGTGAAGTCGAGTCAATGAATTAGTCGTCATCCACACCTCATATGCACGAACACTTCGCGGTGCATCAAGGGCCGGGACTTGAGGACATTCCTCGACCATGACAAATTCGAGGTCGTTCACCACGAAATACGTTTTACAAGACTCTTTACACTGTATGTAATTGGTCAAATTAGAGGCATTACATGGAAATACAAACAAGTTGCTGAAAATAAAAACACATTGACCTACGCTAGGTTTTAAGCAAATACCCATCGAAAAACATACAACATCTAATAAGGTTTAGCAAAACTAACATGAACCCGTGTGACATCTAGTTTCATAATGACGCTTTAAAGGTTTAGGACAAAAGTTGCTGAAGGAAGGTCAATTATCCCTCCTCTGAATTAAGAAATTCTCAACCAGTCATTAATACCAGAGCAACTCTTGCTCGGATAATGACTAGCCATCATTGATTTGGTCTAGAGATCATTAACTTACTTAATAATCTCCCGTAAGTGTGACCCGCCATTTTAGGCCCTAAAGATCTACCCCAAGTAGCCAATCCGAAGGGAAAAAATCCGATTGGGACAAAACCTAAAGCAACCCTATCCATTTCTAGAGATCACCTTGATCTTGACCAACTGCACAAAACCATCCGAAGGGGGACACTCCCAAGGCGCCACGAGGGAGTATAGAATGATCTCATGGTGCGAACCAATGACAGAGACCGTAGGACGTGTTGAAATACACCTTTTACCCACATACTAAAAACACTCTCTCTGTCCATCTTGATATTGACTCATGCAAACACCATCCGAAGGGGGATACTCTCAAGGCACCACAAGGTCAAGCAAGAATCTCACGGTGTGAACATTCAGGGAGAAATATGAGTGGAATCATTGACATATCAGATACATCTCATCCTCCCACTGAGTATTTTATAACCTAGGATTTAGTTTACTTAGAAAAAACACGACTAAGAATTTTAACTAAGTGACTGTTTAGGTTTGCCCAAGAGTAACTTTTACCTTGAATAGTTTAAACAACTTTTGATCATCATCCATTAAACTCTTTAACAGAGTCTTTGACCAACTGTCGCATGCTTGCATAAATTCTATCTAATTCACCTTTCCAGGTAGGTTCCCAAGTAGGGGTGTTCCGTTTCCGTGAGCTTAAGTACCCCAGCCTAGACAGAACCTGCCTTAAACAAAAGGTCCCTTATAGATAGATTTAATACAATTTTAGTCTTTTATGGCAATCAATTTAATCCTATTAAACCGATTTAAAAAGATTAAACTAGGTTGCTAATCCTATTAGAACCTTTGAACTTAGGTCTATCTCAATCCAATTTTAAAACCCTTTTAAAACAGAGTTCACCCTAAGTTCATATGCAACTTTTTCTTATCATTTTAGTTCTAATTTCTTTTATAATGCTTATAACTGGAAACAACTGAAATCAACCACAATACAAAGCTAACACATACAAGACATTCATAACACTTATAAACAGCCTAAGTGTCATCCTCCATGCATTGTTCATTCATTGCTACTTTTTATATAACTTTTATACAAACAAGCAACGAACCAAGCAAAACATGCTTCCATTCACCCTTATACTATAATGCTTATAATATAAAGATAATGCATGAATATGCTCACTGCATGCACAAATATAACTCTTATATTTTCATGATGCATGCACATGCTTTCTTGTAATTTCATCATGCCATATTATAACACTTATAATACATGATGCATGAATAATTGCACAACCTAAGGTGGGTTTCAAATCTATACGTCAAACACTTTACCATATAAACCATATGCATCTCATGTATAATAAACAAATGTTGATGAATGGGGAAAATTGCCTCAAATCCTTAAAAACTAAAGCTAACTATTACAAAAATAAAGAGTCTCCGATTCAAACAGGCGAATTGGGTCTTGAACCGTCTGGGCGAAGCAATGCGTCTCCACTGATCGTGTAGTACTCCACACAATTGTCTACACGAAAGAGCAAATGTTTTACTCAATTTTTTACCTACGCTTCCAGTGTTAAACGATCGTTTAGCAACAATCGTGTACCTTTTACTATGCGATGAAGCATGAGGTATGCGATCATGCAGCGCGCTTCGCAACGCAACCCTTATACGATTGTCTAAATAACTACGATGCGATGAAGCACGATCGTCTAAACGATAGATGAGTGAGTGCCTTGGTATCATATACCGCGTGACCGTGTAGTCAGTGACTATGTGATAAGCATGTTAACTACACGATCGTTTAACGCACGCCTTTTTCTAAACGATAAGCATCATATGCTCCCACTGTGATCGTCTACCTCCAACATCTACACGATCGGGCAACCAACGCTACGTGATAGAGTAAACGATTTACCCCCATCATTTAACATTAACTAAACGATCGTTTAATAAATACTACACAATCGTATAGAAAAATCTACATGATCATTTAGTTAAATCCCAACGATCGTTTACCTGAGGCTACATGACACGACCAACTTTTGGTCTTCTTCTTCGCTGAACCACATCTTCATGCTTTGAAACTTCATCACGAACGACATGACTAACTCAAACACTTTGAATTACATACTCGATAGCACGTTAATTATGCCCAAAACATATAGGCCCTTACAAATTAACACTTTGTAATTTAAAGAAAGTTTTAAACAGAGGCAATTAACCCGTAAACATTCATCAACACCATCCACAAACACATTTAACAATTAAAGGCAATGCAAAAAACCCACCACGACTGTAAAGAGAAGTTCAAAATAGAAGTAAAATTTGGAATATCATAACAACCTGGCTCTGATACCAATTGAAGGAAATCGACATGAGGATTTCCATGAGCAGCGTAATGATCATTCCAAATTTCATTTATATATGAACATTAACAATTACAATCAAGAAACGAAAACATACAGGCTATGCACAATACGAAATTACAGCATGTTTTACACAAGATCAAGGGAAGAATTCACATGCCTTTGAAGACTCATCTTTAACACCCTTGATTACGAATGCTTGTTCATAGTAAGACGACAATCACGAACGCTCAAACACTTCGACCACAGCACAACACGATCATAGCAATCACAAACACAATGAACTCCAAAAACACGAACACAGCAAATGGCCTCCAAAAACCTCGACTATGTCGAGTTTAGTACGAAACCACCACAAATGACTATCTTGGTATTCTCGGTGTGAGAATCCAGAAGTGTGGGCTCTGTGTGGACTTAGTTAGAGGATAAGACTAGAGGAAAAACAACCGCGTAACCGATTGAGCAAGTGGGAGATAACAAGGTCTATCGTATAGACGATGCCCAATCGTTTAGAAGAAGCTCCGCGATCGTTTAGCTATCGGCCAGCTGAGTACACTATCGTGTAGTGTCACTCCATGATCGTTTAGTCTCTCTTCAGCTATGGTTTAGTAAATCGTATTTACTTGACAGCCACCGTGGGAACTTTCCGAGAATAGAAATCTCACTTTTGCAACAACTACTAAATTTAGGAAAACATTTTTCTTTTATCTCACGATTACCATGAAACCACCAATAACCTCCCACTCAATTGGTTATTAGAAAAAAAAAAAAAGAGATAATTATCCAATAACTAATATTATTATAAATATATATGATAACAACTTACCATAGTATATTTATAACCTATAGTTTTAATATTTCATCTCATGAAACATATAAACCATAGTTCTTTTTCTATTTCAAGGTCCTTAATGTAAATCTCATTTACATTAATCTTCCACTTGATGTATCTCATACACCATACCGATCATATCATATACAATTGAATTACCTCTTGTAAATTTGAACATCTCAAATCAATACCGAGAACTAATCCTCCAGTTGAATCTATTGAGCTACTAAGGGGACCTTATGGACCTTTAGCTCGAAGCTTCAATGGTACGTGAATAACTGAGTAAACTTTTTAGTCATGGGATCCACCATTTGTTAACTGCCAGGCATTCCACTAAAGACCGACAACTGAACTCTCCTTACTACAAATATATTATGTGTCGATATCAACCAATCAACAATGCCATAACCCTTCACAGATTATCCGTAAGTACAGCTAGGCCAATAACCGTTATGCCCCCATAGTTACATCTAACTTCTTAAGTACCACTGATCCTTCTAATGAACATAAGTCATAGTCCTACTATAACTGAGTCCTCTCTTCCAAATAGAAGTTGTGCCCACTATATTCAAGCCTCGGAATAAGCTCTTAAAGGAGAAATCTATCTATTTACCCCTACTTCGGGGAAGGAGTAAATTCTATCTTGTGTAACTGAGTTTCCAGCTCCCAAATCAGACAAGTCCTCAAAAAGGTTGGCATGTTGAGTTGGTAATCTGGCCACTCTCACCCATACTAACCAAAGGACCGCCCTCAAAGGCAAGAGTTCCCAAAACACTCAGGATTGAGGTCATGTCACCTATGGTCATTTAGGTAAGATGTAAGTCTCCAGTATCAATAGCGTTATATATAGAGACTAGTCATCTCGTGGTCCGGTCTTATATAAACTATTTGTATAGGACACCCCTGCTCGCATGTCTCCACATGAATGGTCAGGATCTACCATCTGTAGTAATTCACAACACTTGCAAATCTCTACAAAACGAGTCGTATCCATAGTATCACTAGGATCAGGAATCCCTTCTTAATCTTTATACTACAGACCTATTTAGGTTATCACTTAAGGCATGATCCACTTATATATCTCATATACGTGCTTAAGTTTACATACGATAACTATGGAACTTTGTTTATTGGATATGAGTAAATGCCAGATAAAATAACTCTTATTTTATTCATAACAATGTGTATATATTACAAACTACGAGACTCCGGAAGAATTAGAACATCAATCTCAACAGGACTATGACTGATTGTTCATTAGAGGAATCAGTGGTACTTAAGGAATTAGATGTAACTATAGGGGGGAAACGGTAAATTGGCCCAGCTATACTTACGAGTGATCTGTGAAAGGTTATCGCACTGTTGATTGGTTAATATGGACAGAGAAATATATCTGTCGTGAGAAGAGTGCAACTGTTGGTCTTTAGTGGAGTGCCCGACAATTAACAGATGGTGGATCCCGTAACTAAAGAGTTTAGTCAGTTATTCACGTACCGTTGAAGCTTCAAGGTACAGATCCATAAGGTCCCCTTGGTAGTTCAATGGATTTAAGTTGAGAATCAATTATTGGGGTTAGTTTGAAGTATTCAAATTAACTTGAGGAAATTCAATTATATGTGATATAATTGGTGTGATGTATGGGATACATCAAGTGGAGGATTAATGTAAATATGATTTACATTAAGTACCATAAAATAGAAAAAGAACTATGGTTTGTGTGTTTCATAAAATGAAATATTAAAACTATAGGTTATAAATATAATATGATAAGTTGGTAATCATTTTTATTTATAATATATTAATTATATGATAATTAATTTCTTTTACACTAATAACCGATTGAGTGGGAGGTTATTGGTGGTTTTATGGTAACTGTGAGATAAAAGAAAAAATGTTTTCCTAAATTTAGGAGTGTCCTCATTCGAAAAGTAACTCACGGATAAGCTAACAAGTGAAAGAGTTTCACTAAGCGGTAGATGACGGAGACTAAACGATCATGGAACTTTAACTATACGATAGTTTATCAGCCGATCGTAGCTAAATGATCGAGTGGCATAGTCTATACGATAGGCTGCCATTTACTACACGATCGGGCACATCGTCTATCCGATAGACAGCTTCATATCTCCCACTTGCTCGATCGTTGTCCTCTAATCTCTTCCTCAAGCCAAGTTCAAACAGAGCCTACAACTTCTAGATTCTCACACCGAGAATATCAAGATAACCATTGTGGTGGTGTCCTTACTCACTTCGTGAATCGAGTGTGACTCGATTGGTTTCATGGAGGTTGTGTTCGTGTTATTGGTAGCAGTCTGGTCGTTGCGTTTAAGAGTTGCTGAGGACGCGTTTGGACTGATCAAGGGATTCTTGAAGAATGTTTCTTCAAAGGTATGCATCCTTCATCCCTTGTATCATCTTAAAGCATGCTGTAACTTCTTGTTGTGCATGATCTGTTGGTTTCTGTTCTTAGACTATAATTGATCGTGTTCAATTCGAATGGAATTTGGAACGATCCCTTCCACTGCTCATGGAAATCCTCATGCTCGATTTCCTTCAAATTTCATATTGCAGAACTATGCTCCAACTATCTATTTGGTCTTATTCCCAAATGGGAGGCGTATTGAGCAGTGTTGTTGGACTACTCTTCCTATGCAGATCAAAGGATAATCCCGAATAAACAGAAGTTCATAGTTAGCTCAAGATTAAGATTGAGTCACCCTAGGTCATTGAATTTGAAATAATTAGTTTTAATAGTAAATGGTCGTTATAAAGAAAAGTGACTATTTCGAGGTCCGACCTCATGCAAACTCATTGCATAGGATGCCCCCACTCACATGTCTCCACATGAATGATTTTGGGATCACATAATTTGTATCAGTATACAAAATGAGTCGCATCTAATAGTGTCACCAGGATGAGGTACCCAATCTCATCCATATACTTATAGACCATTTGTGCTATATACTAAAACTTTATCCTCTTTTATGTCGCCACATAAGGTTAAAGTATTCATATTATAGCCATGGATTCATTTATTGGATTTTTATAATAGAATGCAATATCAATAACAATTTATTGAATAAAATACTCAATAATACTTTTATTGATAAATAGAATATGTTAACAATATTCACGAACTGCGAGTTTTAAGATATTCACAACAGTTCTAGGTAGGGGGGTTACGTTTCTGTCAACTTAAATACCCCAGCCTAGACAGAACTAACTTTAGACAAAAGATCCTTTATAGATATATTTGTTACAAATTTAATCTTTTAATTAAGAATCAATTTAATCATATTAAACTGATTAAAAGATTAAACTTAACTTCTAATCTTATTAGAAAAGTGATATTAGGTCTATGTGAATCATATTTTATAATTATTTTTTTTAAAAAAATTATTTTAACCTAAGATGTGCATGCAATTCTGAATCATTGATTTAATTTCTAATTTCATTTAATTCTAACTTTTATAAAATAAATTAAATAAATTAAAACCATACAATTGCATTCATTAACATAGTTAGTAAATTATAACAATTATAAATTACGTAAGGTAATGTCATGCTTCATGCAATTCCATTTCATTACTAACTATATATAACACTTATATAATAAGTTGATGAAATAATTAATAATATTCATCCATACATACATAAAACTATATATTATAACACTTATAATATAAATTATGTATGACAATGTTATTAGTGCATGCAAACATATACTGTAATGCTTACATTGTATGATGCATGAGCATGCTGTAAAAATTAAATCATGTAACTATCTACATTATAACATTTATAATATAAATGATGCATGAAATTAAATGCATAACCTACGGTGGGATTTTATACTATATAACATACATTATGACATATACATAATAAAAAAAATCATACATCATATGCATAATTAAAAAACAACTGATGAACCGGGATTGGACACCTAAACAATTAATATGACACTTATATTAATTAAAAGAATAACTATCTATTACATAAATATTGATTAATCAATTCAAAACAAGCAAACTAAGCCTTGAACCACACAAACCGGACCGCCCAGCGCCTGAACTGACCAAAAATCGCTCGAACCAACGAACCGAACAGGAACAAGCCGAGCCACGAACTGAACCGGGCGCAAACCAGATTGTTCTTTCCGCCTCGTAACGTTGCAACGCTGTGACCTAGCATTGCACACTATTGATAGAACGTTCCATTCGCCTATTCGCAGCGTTACAACGCTAATGTACAGAATGCACTGTGCAATTGCATTTTTGTTCGAATCTCCTTTGATTTTGGTCTCGTCTTCTCAAGAATTCGACCGGAACAACCACAAATGACTCAAAATTTTAAATTACATACTCAATCGCAAACAATTATGACCAAAATTGGGGACCTTACAAACCAATTTGTAAAGTGAAAGCGATAAATCTAAACAATCCAATCTTGAAAACTAGGAATGTACATCGATCGGTCGGTGTCGATTTTGGAATAAAATCGACACCAAAAACCGACAAAAAAAGATTGTGAAATTTGCCTGTACATTAGTCGGGTCAGTCGATTTAGTCTTTTTTCTTATTTTTATTATTATTATTATTTTAAGAGGAGCGAAGGTGAATGGAAAGGAAAGATGAATTGATAATGTGTTATTGTTAGGTTAATAAAACTGTCAACTTTTTTAATTTTAAATCAATCACTAAAGTGATTGGATCATAAACCAATTGTTCATTAGAGGATCAGTGGAACTTAAGAAGCAAGAGATAATTTCGGGGGTAAAACAGCATTTGACCCAGCCATTATTACGAACAACCTATGAAGGGTTGACTTACTGATTATGGTTAAATCAAATGGACACAAATCTATGTACAATGATGAGAGTGCAACTATCGAGCTATAGTGGTGTGACTCGATAATTAAGAATATTGATTAATTCGGTTTAAATAGTTTTAGCCAATTAATCTTAAATCGTTGGAGCTCATGATCTGTAGGTCCATAAGGTTCCTCTACTAGCTCGTAAAACATGAACACCTTGAAGTAGTAAATTGAATAAATTTGGAATGACATCAGTTTGAAGTGTTCAAATTGAATTTCAATTTTGAAGTATTCAAATTGAATTTTATGGTTTGAATTTGAATAGTTCAAATTCAAATTGGGGTCTGTATAACTATATTCGATATAATTAATTAATGTTTAATTTATCAAAATTAAACGAAATTGGATAGTTGATAATATTTAAATATTGATTTAAATATTAATTACATGAATATGATTCATTGTTAAAATTAAGTGTGTGATTAATTTAATATTTGATATTAAATTACTATTTAATTAATTAAATTTGTTTAATTAATTTTCAAATTTAATTCAATTTGAGAAATTGAATTATGAAATTTTAATTTAAATTAATTTTGAATTAATTGAAATTAATTTCCAATTTGTATTTGAAAATTGGAATTTTCCACTTAAATGGAAAAATCCAATGTTCCACCAACTAAGTAGGTGGAACTCTGATTCACACATCTATCCCACTCAATCTTCAAGTTGGAGGTGTCTTTGACTGAGTTCAATCTTGTTTGCATGTAGTTGAAGAATAAAAATACTCCAATTTGGCATAATAGAGCTGCTGAAGTTGCTGGAAATTTTGTTTCTGAGTTATTCTTCCTCACCTAAAACTCATTCTATTTTCTTCACAAATTCACTCCATTTGTGAGTTCCACTACTCAAACTCAAGGCTGAGAATAGTAGAGAATATCTCTTGGTGGTCCACAACTTCAATTGGAGGAGTTTGCAGCTCAAATACATGTTTGAAGAGGATCTTCAATGGTATGTGTTGAAACCTTCTTTATTATGAACATGCTTATTTTAATGTCAAAATTAAGGAATTAGAATGCATAATGATCCTGTATTCTTCCACTGCTTGTTTCTGATTTCCAACAATTGGTATCAGAGCATCATT
Source organism: Benincasa hispida (assembly GCF_027475165.1). NCBI lineage: Eukaryota > Viridiplantae > Streptophyta > Magnoliopsida > Cucurbitales > Cucurbitaceae > Benincasa > Benincasa hispida. The sequence continues at coordinate 46,741,611 of NC_143483.1, read as the reverse complement.
TAAGCATTCAATTCGAGTTAATTTTGGATTGATGGGTATCTTTCATAAGTTGTATGAAAATGGTGACCCGATATGGTTTTTCTCAGTTTTGGCATTGTTTTCTCTTCAATTATGTTGTAATTCTTGTAATTGATTCTTGATTGATGGGCCTTAATGTGTGTTTAAGTGTCTGTAATTTGATTGAAGTCATGAGAGTTGCAATTAGGATGTAATTGAAGAAAGAAGTGAAGAAGGTCGAGCAACAAGAACTGGATTTTCATCCACTGCTCAATACTTGATGCAGATGCCAAATACTCGATGCATGATGCCATACTCGATGGTATTTAGTGAAATACTCGATGCATGATGCCATACTCGATGGTATTTAGTGAAATACTCGATGCTCGATGGTACATGATGGCATACTCTGTGCATGATGCTCATACTCGATGGTATTTAGTGAAATACTTGATGCATGATGCTCAGTGGCATACTTGATGCTCATGCACAATGGCATACTCGATGCTCGATGGTGCTCGATGGCACTTAATGGTTTTTTTGCTTGATTCAACCCAATTTTAAGCTTTAGAGGTCCGATTTGAGAGGTTTGGGTCCGGTTCAAGGTGGTTCAAGTGTCCAAAAATGTTTTGGAGCCAGTTTTGGTTATTATTGTAGTAATTAGACCTTTGTTTGCTTGAGAATGCCAAAACTAAACCATATCAGTTTGTGTTTAATTATTTATGCATGTGATGTATGTTATAATAAAATAAATCTTGAATGTGCATATAGTATGTCATGTAGATTTAAAATCTCACCATAGGAAGCATGTCACATGCATTGAAAGTATGTTATAAAATGTTATAATACATAGTATGCATGCTTAGGGTTCAATTGTTTTAATATAAGTGTTATATTAAATCATGCGGTATCTGATGTATGATATGGATACAAAAGCATGTCTAAAGTTTTATAAATTGTTATAAAATTCGATTAGACATTAAAATGCATAACAAAGATAAGTTACATGCTTACGTAGGTTAACCAATTGTTTAATAGTTAAAATGGGTCGACATTTTGTAAAATACAATTACAAACTCAACCGATATATAATCCTATCTAAAGCTGAAGATATTTAGGTTGACGGTCTACAGAACACCTCTTACCTGGGGATTATGGCCAAATAATTTAGCATTGTTAACCAACTTTATGAAGCAATACGCGAGTGATGTGAGTTTTAAAACTAGTTTATCACCTAAATATCGTAGGTTAAATCCAAATATAAACGTTATATTTGGATAAACACCCAGACTTGGGTTGTTTAATTAGTCGGAACAAACTTGAGTAAATGAATACCTAAACATTTAGAACACTTCAGTGGGAGATTAACAATATATTCGATATATCGTTTTTAGCTCTCACGTCCTCAAGAGTATCGTGAGATCCATGCTCGGCTTCATGTCGATTTTATCTCGATTGCTCCATTTGGAAAGTGTTTGCATAGGTCAATAACAAGGTGAATAGGGGAAGTAGTACATAGTAAGTGAGTGAAGGAAATGTGTCAACATATCCTACAGTCTCCTCCATTAGTTTGAATCGTGAGATTCCTATGTTGCGCCTGCTGTCATTTTTAGGCGGCACAAACTAGTCGTTCACCGCGGTGATCCCTTTGGAGGGTTGTAACATTGGATTCGAAACAACCCAAGCTTCATAAATGAATAGGGTCTTATAGATCTATCTTGAACACCGTCTTCCAATTCGGGGACATATTCATACTATTTTATAAGATCTTAAAATGGAGGGTCACACTTACAAACTTACTAAGTGTTAGTAAGTTATTGACTGAAAATGGTAGCTAAATGACTGTAGGAATATGAGTTATAGCTAAATGACTATAGTATTTAGTCAAGAATCTCTTGCTTTAGTGAAGGAGTATTCGATTGCCTCAGGTAGCACTTATTCTGACTCACTATAGTATCGTTGCAAATAAATAATGGTTATGGGTACATTATTACTTTTGCTAAATCTTGATTTGGATTTAGTTGCAATTTACTAATAAGAATATGTTTAAAATTTCAGCATGTCGAATTCTTCTAAAATACTCGCTTTCGCTTTAATTAACGGTAATAACAATTCAACAAGCAAATTACTAGCAAATGATGATTCAAAACAAGTTTTAACATAGGATTGTCCTTTATCTCCCAACTCATCTAAAGTTTTGAATAATATAGATGAAAATGCAAAATTCGAACAAACAAAGTAAATACAATTTACTAGTCATCGAAACATGCTTAGTGGAAAACGATAAAAAGTCATGGATAATAAATTCAGGTGTTGCTGATCATATCTATATTTTCTCTTAGGAAACTAGTTCCTGGAGACAACTTACATAAGATGAAGCGACCTTTAAGGTAGGGATCAGGGAGGTTGTTTTCAGTTAAAGCAGTGGAAGATATGAAGTTATTTATAAGAGATAGGTATATTTTACTTGAAAATGTTTATTATATTCCTTCTATGAAAAGGATTTTAATATCTATCTCATGTTTGTTGGAACAAAATCATAAAGTTTCTTTGGAAATAAAGAAGTGTTCATTACTTCGAAATATATTATATTTACTCTGCAAAATTAGAAAATAACTTGTACATGTTAAAACTGACTGAGGTAAAAGTCATTTTGAACATAGAGATGTTTAAAACAGCTGAGACTCAAAATAAAAAGAGGAAAATTTCTCCAAATACCTAACTTTGGCAATTGAGACTTTGTCACATCTATCTCAATAGAATTGAGAGATTGGTTAAGAACGGTCATCTAAATCAGTTAGAAGACAATTCATCATCGTCGTGTGAATCTTGTCTTGAGGGTAAAACAACTAAAAGATCTTTTTCTAGGAAAAGGTCTTAGAGCCAAAGAACCATTGGAGATGGTACATTTAGACCTTAGTGGTCTGATGAATGTTAAAACAAGAGGAGGGTATGAATATTTCATCAGCTTCGTTGATGATTATTCAAGGTATAGCTACATTTACCTAATACATTATAAGTCCTATATACTTGAAAAGTTCAAGGAATATAAGGTTGAGGTTGAGAACCAATTAGGTAAAAGGCTCAAAACATTTCGATCAGATCGAGGTGGTGAGTAAATGGATATGAAATTCCAGGACTATTTGATAGAACACGAATCCAGTCTCAACTCACAGCATCTGACACACCTCAACAAATGATGTGACAGAAAGGAAAAATAAAACCTTGTTAGACATAGTTCGTTCTATGATGAGTTATGCTCAATTATCAAGTTCTTTTCAGGGTTATGCAATTCAGACCGTAGTATATATTTTGAATATGGTTTCCTCGAAAAGTGTTTCTGAAATACCTTACGAGCTATGGAGAGGATGTAAAAGTAATTTACGCACTTCAAAATCTGGGGATGTCAAACACATATGTTGGTGCAAAATCCTAAGAAGTTGGAATGTCATTCAAATATATACCTATTTATAGGTTACCCTGAAGAGACAAAAGATGGTTTCTTTTATGATCCTTAAAAAGATAAGGTATTTGTATCGAAAAATACAACTTTCCTAGAGGAAGACCACATCAAGAATCACCAACCTCGTAGTAGGATAGTAATAGATGAAGTGACCAGAGAAACCATAAATGCATCGATAAGAGTTGTTGATAGAGCAGGTCCATCAACAAGAGTTGTTGATGGTACTGGTACTCCACATTCTTCTCAAGAGTTAACAATGTCTCGACGTAGTGGGAGATTGTGCAACAGCCTGACCGGTACATGGGTTTAACTGAAACTCAAGTCATCATACCCAATGATGGCTTTGAGGATCCATTAACTTTTAAAGAAACAATGGAAAATGTGGATAAGGACCAGTGGATTAAAGCCATAGACCTTGAAATGGAGTCAATGTACGTCAATTTAGTCTGGGATCTTGTAGATCAACCAAAAGGGGTAAAAATCATCGAGAGAAAACAAGACCAAGTTGGAAAGGTACAGATCTACAAAGCTAGGTTTGTGGTAAAAGGGTTTACCCAAGGAGAGGGGGTGGACTATGAAGAAACCTTCTCTCTGGTTTCCATGATAAAATCTATTAGAATATTCTTGTCCATAACTGCATTTTATGATTATAAAATCTGGCAAATGGATGTTAAGACAGTTTTCCTAAATGGCTATCTTGAGGAGAGTATCTATATGTCTCAACAAGAAGGATTTATTGAACGAGGTCAAGAGCAAAATGTTTGCAAGTTTAATTGATCCACTTATGGATTGAAACAAACGTCTCGATCCTGGAATATAAGATTTGATACTGTGATCAAATTTTATGGCTTTGAACAAAATGTCGACGAACTTTGTGTTTATAGAAAATCGTTAACAAAACTGTCGCTTTTTTGGATCTGTATGTTGATGATATTCTACTCATAGGAAATGAAGTAGATTTTCTGGCTAACGTCAAGAGATGGCTTGCTACGCAATTCCAAATGAAATATTTGGATGAAGCACAAAATGTTCTTATGATCCAAATAGTTTGGAATCAAAAGAACAAAACTTTAGCATTATCTCAGGCATCTTATATAGACAAGATGTAGTCTTGCTATAAAATGCAAAATTCCAAGAAATGATTGTTGCCTTTCATACATGAAATTCATCTAGCTAAGGAACAAAGTCCTAAGACACCTCAAGAAGTTGAGATTGTGAAATGAATTCCATATGCATAAGCAATAGGGGCAATAGGGAGCTTAATGTATGTCATGTTGTGTACACGTCCTGACATATGCTATGCAGTTGGAATTGTCAGTAGATTTCAGTCCAATCCTGGATATGATCATTGGACTGCCGTTAAGAACATCCTCAAGTATCTTCAGAGAACGAGGAATTATATGCTCGTGTATGGTGCTAAGGATCTGATCCTTACTGGATACACTGATTCCGATCCTTACTGGATACACTGATTCTAACTTCCAGACCGATATTGATTTAAGAAAATCAACTCTAGGGTCAGTATACACTCTTAATGGAGGAACAGTAATATGGAGAAGTATCAAGCAAAGTTGTATTGTTGACTTCACGATGTGGATAAATAACTGTATGGCTCAGAAAGTTCCTGAATGGTTTGGAAGTGGTTCCAAACATACACTTGCTGGTCACTTTATATTGTGATAACAGTGGAGTAGTTGCAAACTCAAAGGAATCTATAAGCAATAAATGTGGAAAGTACATCAAACGAAAGTACCATCTCATTAGGGATATTGTACACAGAGGAGACGTGATTGACATGCAAATAACCTCACATGACAACTTAGTTGATCCATTTACAAAGGCTTGGCTAAAGTGTTCAAGGGTTACCTAGTGGGACTAGGACTACGAAATAGATAGAACTAGGGTAAGTGGGAGAAATAATGGGTATCTGATGCCCTAATTTATTATATATATTCCTTTTGTTTTCTCTCGTTAAACTCAACATTTATCTACTGAAGTTTTAGTCCAAGTGGGAGTTTGTTGGGTTGTATGTCCTAAAACTCGTAGTTTGTAGAGTTAAACATTTTCTATTATCAATAAAGATGTTATTTAACATTTATTCAATAAAGTTGTTATTGAATTTGTAAATTGCACTTATAAAGACTAAAACCAATAAACTAAGATCCATGGTTATTTTATGAATACTTGAACTTTATATGGAGACATAAAAGTGGATCGGGTTCAAGTAAATAATCAAAATGATATATAGTATACGAGTAAGGTTGGGTGCCTTATTCTGGTAACACTATTAGATGTGACCCACTCTGTAGTTGTTACAATTTGTTGTAAGATGCTACAAACGAAGTGATCCTGATTTGTTCATGTATTGACACGAGGAGTGGGGACGTCCTATGCAATGAGTTTGCGTGAGATTTGACTAAGAAATAAGTCACTCTTACTTTATAATGTTGTTTACTGTTTAAGACTAACTATTTCGCTAGATGACCTAGGTAAATAGATCTTAATCCTGAGCTAGCTATGGACTCTTATTTATTCAGGATTATCCTTTGATTTGCATAGATGAGAGTAGTCCAACATCACTGCTCGATAAGCCTCCCATTTTGGGGATAAGATCGAATAGAGAGCTGGGGACATAGTTCTGCAAAATGGAATTTACGCCTACCCCATTTAGGGATAGAAGATAGGTTGTTCTCTTAAGTCATGAATCCAGGTCTTGAACAAGGGGCCCACCCTCTCATTGCCCTGAGAGGAATCTAGTTTAGTGATTGGATCACAAACCAATTGTTCATTAGAGGATCAGTGGAACTTAAGAAGCAAGAAGTAATTTTAGGCGTAAAACAATATTTGACCCAATCGTTACTACGAACAACATATGAAGGTTCGACTTACTAATTATGGTTAAATCAAGTGGACACAAATATATCTACAATGAGGAGAGTGCAACTATCGAGCTATAGTAGTTTGACTCAATAGTTAACGAATATTGATTAATTCAGTCTAAAGAGTTTTAGCCAATTAATCTCAAATTGTTGGAGCTCATGATCTGTAGGTCCATAAGGTCTCTCTACTAGTTCGTAAAATATGAATACCTTAAATTAGTAAATTGAATGAATTTGGAATGATATCAGTTCGAAGTATTCAAATTGAATTTCAATTTGAAATGTTCAAATTGAATTTTAGGGTTTGAATTTGAATAATTCAAATTCAAATTAGGGTTTGTATAATTATATTCGATATAATTAATTAACGTTTAATTTATCAAAATTAAACAAAATTGGAGAGTCGATAATATTGAAATATTGATTTAAATATTAATTATATGAATAGGATTCATATTTAAGTGTGTGATTAATTTAATATTTGATATTAAATTATTATTTAATTAATTAAAATCAAATTAATTTTCAAATTTAATTCAATTTGAGAAATTTAATTATGAAATTTAATTGAAATTAATTTTCAATTTGTATTTGAAAATTAGAATTTTTCACTTAGTGAAAAAAATCCAATGTTCCACCAAGTAAGTAGGTGAAACTCTACAATTCACACATCTATCCCACTCAATCTTCAAATTGGAGGTGTCTTTGACTGAGTTCAATTTTGCCTGCATATAGTTGAAGAATAAAAATACTCCAATTTGGCATAATAGAGTTTCTGAAGTTGCTGGAAAATTTGTTCCTGGTGAGTTCTTCTTCCTCACCTAAAACCCATTTTATTTCCTTCACAAATTCACTCCATTTGTGAGTTTCACCACTCAAATTCAGGGCTGAGAGTAGTAGAGAAGATCTCTTGGTGGTCCACGACTTCAATTGAAGGAGTTTGCAGCTCAAATACGTGTTTGAAGAGGATCTTCAAAGGTATGTGTTGAAACCTTCTTTATTACTTATGAACATGCTTATTTTAATGTCAAAATTAAGGAATTAGAGTGCTTGATATTCTTCTGCTGCTTGTTTCTGTTTTCTAACATATAACTATATGTTATATATGCTATGGTTTAATATTATATCACATACAATATAACTTATAGATTTAATTCTTTCGACAATGATGTTTAATATAAATCCTATTTATATTAAATTTAATTATATGAATCCAATTCACATAATTAATATTTGAATCATATTTAAATATTTATTTTCTCCCAAACAAACTTTATAACGTATCAAATGCATTATAGTAATTATATCATATATAATTAAATTAAATTAATTATATTACATATAATCAATTCCTTCAATTAATTTGAGCAATTCAAATCAATCCAACATTGATTCTCATTTAATCCCTATTGAGTTACAAAGGAGCCACATGGGCCTGTAGCTTGAAGCTCAAATGGTACTTGAATAATTAATTAAACTTTAATTATATAATTCAACAACCATTAACCACCGAGCACTCAATTAAAGACCGATAAATGCACTCTTCGTACTACAAATATATTTATGCGTTCGTTGAATAAAGCTAGTCAACAGTGCGATGACCATTCACAAATTGCTCGTAAGTACGACTGGGCTAAGATTACCATTTTGCCTTTTTACTTACATCTAACTCCTTAAGTACCACTGATCCCTCTAATGAACAATAAATCATAGTTCAACTATGACTAAACCCCTCGCGGCCCAGGAGAGAGTATGACGTCACATTATTCAAGCCCTAGAATCAACTCTTAAGGGAGCAATTTATTTTTTTTTCCCGACGTTGGGGAATGAGTGAATTTCGTCTTGTGTAGCTATGTTTCCAGCTCCCCAATCAGACGAATCCCCAAAATGGTAGGCTTATTGAGTTGACAATATGGTCACTCTCACCCATACGAATCAAATGACCGCCCTTATAGGCAGGAGTTCACAACTCACTTAAGACTCAGGTTATGTCACCTATGGTCATCCTAGTGAAATGTAAGTCTATATTATGAATGGTGTTATATAATGAGACTAATTATTTCGTGGTCCGGTCATATACAAACTTCTTTGTATAGAATATCCCCGCTCACATGTCTCCATATGAATGATCAGGATCAGATCATTTGTAGCGTTTTACAACAGCTGTAACATCTACAAAGCGGGTCATATTCGTAGTGTTACTTACCAGGATAAGGTATCTAGTCTTATCCATGTACTATGAACCATTCAAGTTATCACTTAAACATGATCAACTTGTATATCTCTATTTACATGTTTAAGCTACATAAGATAACCTTGGATGTTAGTTTATTGGTTTGTGGGTTTAGTGCTACTAAATGTCAAATAAATCATCTCATATTTTATTGAATAAATAAAATGTTTGTACAATACAATTACAAGCTACAAGACCCTATGAGATTTAGGGCATCAACCCAACACACACCACACTAATGTCTAATCTTTTTTGTTTTACATACACGACGACTATTTTCTTCCGCAATACAAATTTACGGTTGATCAATTTCTGGCATCAAACGTTCATAAGTTTACTAATTTACATCAACCTTTGGATCCATAACCAAAAATAATAATAATAATAAATCGTGCAAGGTTTATAATTGATTTAATCAAACTCTTAAATTGTCGCAAGTGAATTAATTTAAACCATTTACTAAAATTAACCTTGAAAACCGTTTATGCATAAATTATTGCATGTGTGTAGACTTCTTCAAATATCGAAAACAGTTAGAGCATGAACACTCTTTAAAGGAAATTCTAAGTGAGCCTATATTGAATAGCTTATAAATATTAAGGTGTTTATTATTTGATGAAATTATAAGTTTGCCTCTATATTTATCCAAACAAAATTTAGATTTATATAACTATGAGTTTCAAATTTGAATTGATATCGCCATAAAATTTAAGGGTATAGATTGATATATATTTAAAAAAGGAAAAAAAAAACAATTTGCAAATAAGATTGTATTTGTATCAGGAATATGTATAGATAAGCAATTACTTGTATTATAATCTTAAAAAATTTAGAATTAAAATTATTCAGTGTAAGTGGGAAGTTTAAACAGACGTCTTACTGATAATATACCAAAATACTTATTTGGTCATTCAATCAACCAGATTTTATTGCACTCAACAGGAAAAAAAAAAAAAAAAAAAAACTAAAATTTATTTGTCGATTTAAATCAACAAAACATGTAATACCAAAAAAAATAAAAATAAAATATCTATTCCTCTAGTTATTTTAATTTGTTTTTTTTTTAAATAAAACATATAACCATTACCTCGATTAATAAATTATTATTTTTATTTATTTAGTTTTGTTATTAGCTTCTTTAAAATTTTGTTTTTATTTGAGTTGTTTTTAAATATAGTAGAATAACAAAAATAATTATAAATAAAGAAAATGTTATTGTCTATTACATAGACGATGACATTTTGTTATATTTAAAAATATTTTTACCAATTTTGACATTTAAAATAATTTTTGTTTTTATTTTTTGAATTTTATCATAAAGTTCAAAATATTTTCTCATGTATGGTAAAAATCTTGCAATAACACGTAAATGTTAAGAAATAAACCATATGATTATCATCAAAACTGTTTTATTTAATTTGTTGACAGAAACTCTATTATTAAAAATGACCATATATATTTATATTTGCTTACAAATGAAATTGGATTGGCTAAATAATCAATGGTATCAGGTTGCATCGTTATCCAATAAAATTTTTCGTCTTGTATAATTTATCTGTTTATTTTCACGTGCTTGTTTGTCGTCGTTAAGTTATAAAAATAAATAAAATAAATCAAGGAACAAGATCGAATTTTTAATGAAATTTTCAAATAGAGTAATTTTTTATAGTCGAGCCATATCTAAGAAGTGTGATTGGTCGTGGACCTTTTTTTTTTTTTTTTCTACCTTTTATTTTTTCAAAAATTAATTATTATTTTATATTTTAAGTAAACTGTCGTATTGACAAATAAACTTCTACACTATTGTTATTCCTCCAAAAGAGATTTGTGGGTGTAAAATGCCATTTCAAACAAACACCTAAGTACGGGTCAAAGTACATTTGTATATGCTATTTGATAGTATGAAATTACATCTCAAAACTAATTGATAAGGTGAGAAGTAACCCGTTTAATGTGAGATCACTTGAAATTTTCAATGTGGAATTATCAACATACTCTTTCAAGATGGTACCTCTTTGGGGTTCACTGTTATTGATCGAATCATAATTTTTTTTATTGAACCGAATATTGGTTTGGACTTTATGGGTTTTGATACCATGATAATTTTTTAAAAAAATAGAGAAATTCTTGGAGAATTACATTAGGGTTTCTCAACATACAATGAGATGAAAGCAAACTTAAATACAATTATCAAAATGAGCCCAATGCACTTTTACATATAAAGAAACCTGACTAAATAATATATAAACAACATAAGTTAAACCTATTACATTTAATATGGAATACTCTAACAACCCCCACAAGTGAAGATGACGGTTGGCCGACACCAAGCATGAAAAGTGATATTGAGGGGAGAGATCAAAGATTGGTGGTTTGTTGAAAAAGATTTCATGAAGGATGGTCAAGATTAGGCTGATACCATATTTGATAGTATGATGTTCCATCTCAAAACCAATTAACAATGTAAGGAATAGCACATTTACCTAAGGAATGTGAGATCCTTATTTTTTCCGATGTGAGTTTCTCAACACATATGATGCAGGTTAATATATATACAAAAGTTGTTGTAAAGTTCTATTGTTTGTTTCATCCTCGACCTAATCTAGGTTCTTAGAATTGCCCAATTACATGTCTATTCCATTTTTCTCCAAAAAAAAAAAAATAATAATAAAAGATTTATGTGTGTGAGAGTAAACACCATTTCAAATAATATATGTATGGTCAAATTACAAGTTTAGTCTCTGGACTTTTAGACTTAATTTTAATTGGTTTCTCAACTTTTAAAAGTACCTAATTGAACCTTAGTTTTAAGTTTGTGTTTATTTTATCTCTGAATTTCTGAATTCATGTTTAATCTGTATTTGAACTTTAAACATATCTAATAAGTCCACACTTTTGATTTTATATGTAATAGGTTTATTACATATCCAAATCTTTAAGCTATAGTTAGTCTATCATATACAAATTTTATTTTATTTTTGTTGTCTAATATAATTGTGAACTATTACTTTTTATTATGGATAATTTTGGATCGAGAGGCAAAATTGTCTCGAGAAGCTTGGCACACAATAGATCGGTTCAAGAAGGATATCTAAAGCTTAAAACAACATTTAAGGAAAGAGGAAGGAATAGGTCAAAGCCCATTTCGAGCTCCTTAGCCTCGACCTAGTAAATTAGCCAGGGAACTATCAATTTGGAATGGGTTAGAGCCTATTTTGTACTCCTCAGCCTCAATAGGCTAAAGCCAAGCATGGTGAATAACCTAGGGAACTATCCTGTTTGCACCACCTAGACTAATGGAATAGAAAATAATGGGTCAGACGCCATTTCAAGCTCCTGGGCCTCAATCTCGATCGAGCCTAGGAAATCAACCTGAAAATTATCCCACTCGCTCTATTCGGTCAAAAAAACCCTAAAAAGCCTCTAATATAGGTTCCAATCATGTAGGAACTTATAAATTGACTATGTAGGCTCCTTAAAAGGTAAGTAAAATCTAGGTGTTTTAGTTTAATATCTCATTTTTTGATTTACTACCGACTTAAGTATCAAAGGGGATGTGGCATTTGCCACACCGGTATGTAATCTCACTCTTTTTTGTAGGATTCTCATTCCCTTTGTACGAACAAGTTTATTGTTGCTGTCCAGTTCAATTTTTGGTGTCAACACTTTTGTTTCTAGTGGACCCACAAATTTTAAAAAATGAACATATCATAAACCTATTAGATATAAAAATTGATAATATAGAGACACATTGAACACAAAATTAAAAGTTTAAAAACCCAATTAGACATCTTTTGAAAATTAGAAAATCTATCTTATATATACTTTATTGATCAAATAGTCACAAAATAGATCACCACTTGATCAAATATTTCCTATCTAACTTTATGGTGTTAGCTAAATTACAATTTATTCGCAAGTAAACAAATACAAGAACATACAATCGTACTAAAAAAGATAAAAATATGGTCTATTTTGTTTTTAAACATCATATACAAGTTTTTTGGTAATGTTTATCAGATTTTCTCAAAACACTCCATTTGATTCTAAGCAAAAATTTTACTTACATCCCATTCGTAGTTATTTGATTTTTATTTTTCAGCGTTCAATCTCTAAATTTTTTTGTTTTATTATATATTCTCTACCAATGTTTTTTAAAAATCAAGTAGAGTTTTGAAAACTAAAAATATTAATTTTTTAAATTTAGCTCAAAATTAAACTATTCTACTTAAGATAAAAATTGAAATGTATGGAGAGAAAATAATTTTAATTTAAAAAAAACGAAAACCCAAATGATTTCTAAATATAGTCTTGGTTTTTATATTTTAACTTGATTTTTTAAACGTTTTTTTAAAAAGAGTTAATAGAGCAAGAAAACTATAAGTAAAAGTAAAAGTAAAATAATGTTTAGTTTATAAATGTAATTTTAAAAAAACAGATATCTAATAAAACAAAATAGTTATTGAAGGATGTCCAAACTTCAATCTTAAGTATCAAAGTGGGACAGAGAAACAAAAACTTCAAAATTTGGGGATCTAAAGTCTAAAATAGTAATTTAAAATTTGTTAGAAAAGAAAAATTAAAATTTAACCTAATAATTAAAGTGTCAATTTTGTAATAATCTTCGAATCGAAGTCGATTTACATTTCCAGAGCCCGCTCTTTGAGCACGTCGATATAAATTCATGTGTAGGGTTCCCCAACGTTCACTATCGTCTCTCTCTCTCTCTCTTCAACTGTGAAACTCAAAACTAAAAGCTTCGTACCAAATTCTCCCTCTCTTCTTCTCCGGCGAACCAAATCCCTTAATCCTAATCGGAACATCGTAGATTTTCTCTACTAATCGGGGTTTGAGTTCGTCTCTCTGGTATTCAAACCATGTCGCTGAGACCCAACGAGAGGGCTGAGGTTCGGCGGAACCGGTACAAGGTTGCGGTGGATGCTGATGAAGGTCGGAGAAGAAGGGAGGACAATATGGTCGAGATTCGGAAGAATCGTAGAGAGGAGAGCCTGCAGAAGAAGAGGCGTGAGGGTCTTCAAGCCCAGCAACTGCAAACTTCCACTCACTCATCGGCAGTGGAAAAGAAGGTCAATCTCTAATTAGTTTAGTTTGTAATTGTGTTTTTCATGTCTGGATTCTCTGTTTACTTTTTTCCCCTGTGTTTTGGAGGTTGTGGTTTTGCTGTTTGAAGTTTGATTTTGATGGTGGTTTAGGGTTTTTCATTTGTGAGCTCGGGGGCGATCGTGTTTTGTTGAGTTAGTTTTCTGATAATTGAATTTTTGCTGCAAGGGAGTTTGATTCCGCTGAATTCATTTTGTGGAAATTGTGTAAGATCAGGCTGGTAGAGTTTTCATTTCGACTGCTGGGGAAGTGGGATTATGTTGTGTTCTATTGTAGCTGGTTTCCAGTTACATGTTGGGGTAATTGCTAGTTGAATTTCGACACTTAGTTATAGGCCTTCTAGTTAATTGAATTATCCAGAAAATTTGAGTTGGACGACTTGTCTCTTCAGTATTTCATCCGATCTTTATTCACTGGTATTGGCTTTGCAATCTGCAAGTCGAGTTTCTTTCTTACCCTTGTTGGAAAATTTGAAACCAATTTTGCTCCTGTTGTGGATGTAGTTGAACTGAACTATTCCTACTCGAACCATGTGATAGTTTTTGTTTGTGTTATTCAAATGTTAGCCTCGGTCAAGAATAGCGTTTTCTGTCCCGTAAAGATTTCCTTTTTTTTCTCCTTTACATCTGTAGCTGATTATGCAGAATCAGTTTGAACTTGAACTTTGAGTGAGTACTTTTGTTACTGGAAAATCATGTTTATTCATGTGAAAATGTTTTAAATGCAGTTGGAACATCTTCCGTCCATGGTTGCGGGTGTTTGGTCTGATGATGGCAATCTGCAACTTGAATCGACTACTCAGTTTAGGAAACTGCTTTCAATTGGTGAGTAATGTTTTGACATTGCACATTGTTGGGTTTGTTTTTTGATTGTTAGTAACCTTAATACACTTCTTCTTCAGAGCGTAGTCCCCCAATTGAAGAAGTTATACAGGCAGGAGTTGTTCCTCGTTTTGTTGAATTTCTAATGAGAGAGGATTTTCCACAACTTCAGGTTTGATACAGATTAGATTATGTACGATAACAGGTTTTGAAAGACGTGACAAAGTGATAAATGCTTGTTACATCAATATGTTATGTAGTTTGAAGCTGCTTGGGCTCTTACGAATATTGCTTCGGGAACATCAGAAAACACTAAGGTGGTTATCGATCACGGTGCTGTGCCAATATTTGTGAAACTTCTTGGTTCTCCAAGTGACGATGTCCGGGAGCAGGTAACCTTTTTGAGTTTATTTACATGGCCATGCCCATGGGACCTTTTCCCCACTCCTGAAATTATTATATACTTCCTAATCCTTTATTTTAGATCAAAATGTTTCCTCCTTTTCCATTAAAATGAGTTGCATCAGTTTTATTTAATTCTTGTGAAATGGAGAAGAAGTTCAGACTTCCTGTCCTAGAGATGTTATTAGTTGATTTTGGATAAGCAAGCATTTGTTATGTGGAATGCTCAATTATTTTCTCCTTCCATCTGCAGGCTGTTTGGGCATTAGGAAATGTTGCTGGAGATTCTTCAAGATGTCGTGATCTGGTTCTAGGTCATGGAGCATTGCTTCCTTTATTAGCACAGTTGAATGAGCAAGCTAAGCTTTCTATGCTGAGAAATGCTACCTGGACGCTATCAAATTTTTGCAGGGGCAAGCCACAGCCTGCTTTTGATCTGGTGGGTAATCAAGTATTTTGAGATTTGAAAGCTATATATGATCATAATTGCGTTTCGGATAAATCTAGTACTCCAACCCCCATTTTGTCCTTTTACTTATTTATGTATGTAGAAAGGTTTTCAAAGACTCGGTGGATATCCACTGACGGTTTGCTAGAAAGTATGAATGTATTAATTTTGTCTTGTCCATAGTAATAGTTGCATGCCATTTTTCTGGCAGGTCAAACCAGCACTTCCAGCTCTTGCACGTCTTATACATTCAAATGATGAAGAAGTTTTGACTGATGCTTGCTGGGCACTTTCATACCTTTCTGATGGTACGAACGACAAAATCCAAGCTGTTATTGAGGCAGGTGTTTGCCCTCGTCTCGTCGAGCTCTTAATGTAAGTGTACAATCATTAAGGGATGTTATATTTTTCATCTTTTAGAGATCTAGATTAGATGATCCATTATCTTCCAGGCATCCTGCTCCTTCAGTGCTCATTCCTGCCCTTCGAACTGTTGGAAACATCGTTACTGGTGATGATTTGCAAACTCAGGTAAGTGCTGTTTTGTTAATTTGGTCACATTAATTTGTAGATGCTTTATGGACATTTGACCTTAGTTCGCAATTTTGGTAGTAAGTTATAATTTCTTTCTATTTCCATCGAGATCATTTCCATCATTACTTTTTGCACATATATTATCCTGTGGAGAAATCAAATGAGGTTCCTTTTGTATGTTACCTCTTTGAACTTTGTTTTGGAAGTAACTTACGCACATTCTTTTGTGTAATCTGTGTGGAAGTTGATTTTGGATGCTCTGGGTTTTCCCAAAATTTAGCATAAAATATGGTTTTTATTATCCAGTTTGGGGGAGGGGCGGACTCTTTGGATGAATTCGGATTGCTTTCCACTGCCTTCACACTTGTCTCATAGCCTTGTGAATCCTCTCTTGTTGCAATTTCTCTCTTCATTCCCTCCCTAACATTCTTTACTTCTAACAATTTTCCTCCTAGATTCAAATCCATTTCTGAGATCAAACTGCTCTGTATCAATATGATAGTAAATTGAAATATTATGTAGTATCAAGAACTTCTAGTTTTAGAACATGAAAATACGATAAAATAATCCAACTAGCACGAGAAACTCCAGCTTACTTGAGGAGAATCAAACACGAACTATTGAAGTTAACCACTTACTAATGTACTCCTTAGCTTATGACTATGCCTTCAGTATCTTAAGAATATTAACATTTACCTTAAGATGTCTCAGAAGTTATCTTTGGAAGACTGCTTTATAGTTGTTCGTCCCTTCAGTGGTGGTAGAATAACAATTGCTGTAGTTGCACGTTTTGACATAGATATAGTTCACACTATGATGACATTTCAGGAATTATTTCTCATCGAAACAGTGATTTAACTAAGGGCTGCTTTCCATTGGGCTCATCTGAAAGTTTGTACTCTCATGCTTCGCTTTATCTTTCAATCGCTTTGTTTGGCTGTATGGACTATTTATAGTAATAAAAAGTGAAGCTAAAATTACAACTTGAAATAGTTGAATTTCATTATAGAGGTTTAGCTTTTGAGTTTGGTAGTCTGTAGAAACTAAAAGAGAAATTCCAATAGATTCCCTACAACTCTGATTAGTGATTAGTGTATGCTTGGACTCTAAAGCCTGCTTTTTGTAGACCAACTTGTCAATCTCTTTGAATCTCATTCATAAAGGTATTTTTCCTCCATAGGTTATTATCCAACATAATGCCCTACCCGGCCTGCTAAATTTATTGACTAATAATCATAAGAAGAGCATCAAGAAGGAGGCTTGCTGGACTATATCTAATATAACAGCCGGGAACAAGGCACAGATTCAGGTAAAACCACATATTCATCTTAACATGCCCAGTAATCTTTGATAGGGCAATGGATTGGTTTCAGTAATATGATCTTTCATTCTACTCCTCCAGGCCGTTATAGATGCAAATATAGTTGCTCCCCTTGTTCATCTGCTCCAAAATGCCGAATTTGATATTAAGAAAGAGGCTGCGTGGGCAATCTCAAATGCCACATCTGGAGGCTCTCATGATCAGATCAAGTATGGCGTTTATTACCCCCTAGGTTCCATATGTTAAAAAATGTATGTTTGAGGTTGCTAATGTCAGAGTGTTCTTCCTGGTGACAGGTACCTAGTAAATCAAGGGTGTATCAAACCTCTGTGCGATCTTCTTATATGCCCCGATCCAAGGATTGTCACGGTTTGTTTGGAAGGACTTGAAAATATCTTGAAGGTAGGAGAAGCTGAAAAGAACACAAGCGATACCGGAGGTGTTAATCTTTATGCTCAATTGATTGATGATGCTGAGGGGCTAGAGAAAATTGAGAATTTACAGAGTCATGACAACACTGAAATTTATGAGAAGGCAGTGAAGATCCTCGAAACCTACTGGTTGGAAGAGGAAGATGAGACTATGCCACCAGGTACTGCTTCCCAAGCTGGATTCAATTTTGGTGGGGATCGGCCTGTTGTACCATCCGGGGGATTCAACTTTGGCTAAGAAGGTATGCTCTATTTCCTTCTGTTCTATACTTGCAAGACTGGAGTCGATTGGTTTTATTTCACCATGCTCTTACTAATTGCAGGCTTTCCCTCGGGGATATTTTGAGAACATCTCCAGTCACATTGGGTCAGGTCAGGCGTGTTATGTCGTTGTTTGGCTAATGCTTATCCCAGTCTCAGTTGTTATTTTAGAGTGTCGGTGGACTGGGTCGGATGCTTTTTACATGAGTTGGGGATTGACTGGTGATGAGACAGTGGAATATATATACTATATCAATTATATAGTTTCCACAGATCTGAGAAATCGGAGCGATTTCGTTTGGCAAACTGTGATTTTTTATTGTTTTTTCTTAGTTGGTCTACTTGTCATAAACATGGAGTCTAAGCATTGTTTCCCCCCCCCCCCTTTTACACTATTAAAAGCTCTTATAATTTTTTGTTCATAGTTTTTCCAGAGAGTAACTTTTAGATTTATAGCAGATACCATTTTGGCTAGCCGGCGTCTATTTGTTATTTTAAACAAATGCAAGGAAGTTTTGGTACTATTTTCATTGATTCCTCTTTCGGCTACATGTCTCTTGAAAACCTTGATATTTCAAGCTTTTAGCCAAATTCTGCAGCTCGGACAATTTGATACATTTCACTCAACTGGGAGAAGGGAATAGGTATTTTAACATTTGATCCATAGGATACATAACTGATATAAAATGTCTCCACTATTCCTTGGAAAAAGAGGTTTAGAAGTTTTTCCTCTTCCATCTCTCCTACTATATGAGGAACAATCGTTCTTTCTCTGGATCTTTAAGAGCGTTTGAGGCTAGTAGTTGAGTTATGAAGTCGTTGATAGTGCAGAAAATTTATATCTTTTTAACTGTTGAATGGAGTTTTTAACTTTACTTCTTCCGGTTCCTACTCGCAAATGGAATATCTAGTTGTTTCATTTTATTTGAAATTGATGAAGAAGAAGATGGTGGGTGGTGTGGCCATCATAGGAGGGTTGGAGTAGTTTTACATGTTCCTTTAAAAAAAAAAAAAAGATTCTTATTTTTGATCATCTAAGGAACTTTAGACCAAAATTTTGTATTTTCTGAACATGGAAGATTTGATCGTCTTACCAAACTTCAAACTTAGTAGACCATTTTTACCACGAATTCTTCGACCAAAAATTCGTGGAGCTTACCATCATGTGACTAAGTTTTGAGAAGGGGCTGAAGAATCTAAAAGGCCAAAGAAATTTCAATTAAAGTCAAACAAACATATTTGGTACACAAATTTGATAAGTATCGCTTTATGTCAATTTTATTGCACTGAAATACAAAAGTACAAAGTACAAACATCAGTCATCCATGAAAGTGAATAGAATGATCTTCCAAGTAAGATGGACAGTCCGCCAAGAATCTTCTTCTATAAAAACTCGTGAAAATCAAAAGAATTATCAATGGGAAGTTTCCAATGCTCAATCAATCTCTATACAAAATATACCGTCCACCACCATAACTCTATAATTCAAGAAGCTAAATCCCTCCCCCTTCCCTGGCCGGGAAACGCCAACAGGAATGAGTCCTATGTGCTTAAGAATTTCTGATTGGCCTGGAAACGCCATGAACTTTTGTGTAAAGGTCTCCGGGGAACAATGTAGGTAACTATGCATTATCTGGAATTATATGCTTGAGGATCAAAATAGTATGGTTTTAAGGATCAAAAGAACCAACATGACGAAGCACATGATAATGAGCACAGACGCGCACATCACCATCCCTCCTTGTTTTTGTGTTCTGTCTGCCTGTAGCACACGACGACAACATAGATACAAACATGAAACAATGAGCATGAAAGGGGATCAGAGAGATTCTGATTCTCCTACTTTAAGGGGAATGTTTTGAGAATTATATAAAATTGAAAGAAATTGACCTTCTGCAGTTGCTTAAGGCCCTCATCAACAGTCGTCGCAACATTTTGAATATTGTAATCTATTCTATCAATAATAGTACCCTGTTGGGAAAAAAACATATGTATGTATTGTTAGTATGTAACAAATGAACTTTCAAGATGTAGGATGGGCAACTTCTCTAACCTGGTCTATGACAAGTACAGATAGATCCTTCATGATCTGAGCAAGCTCATTCACGGATTCTACAACCTGGATTCAAGCGAATTGGTTGAATAAAGAATTAAAGATGTATACAGGAACGGAGATAGTTGTAGGGAGAAGGTTTTCTTTCTACTCACTTGTTGGATCTCTCTCTCTCTTTCGGCAGTGAATGCTTCACTTTTTCGCAGCTTAGCCATCTGATGCTCATTAAATACCTATACATCATTTACACAATAAAAGATAGTAAGGATTAAAGGACTCAATTCCTGTACATTCTCTTTATGCAATCACAGTGATAGTGATTGTCAATTCAAACATGAGAGAATAAAAAGATGGAGGAGATGAAGGATACCATATGTTCTAAATCATCGTCCTCCATTCTCGATCTATTTCCATTTAGATTCATCTCTATATCAATCCCATCTTGACCTTCCTAATTCACAAAAAGAAGGAAACTGGGATTCATATATTTGGAAGTTGAGTGTCCAATGTGGAAAGGAAGTAACTAGGTTACACAAATCATTCGAGGCAAAGTAATTATGCTGCCGGCAACGTGGAATTGAAATTCTAAATGAAATATTCTTTCTAGACCTCTTTTTGCTGCCGTAGGCGCTTTAAATAAGTTGACTGTTTCTTGCGAAGCTCCATGGAAAGGTTCTGAAGATCAGTGGCAAGAGATCGCTGCATCATAGAAATATATAACGACATGAAGTTTAGGACGACCCCAATATTTAAGAGAGATTTCCATCTATATGTAGACTTGAAAAGAACATCCATCTATTTGTTCACTTGCAATCGAAAGAAAGAAATCTAATTCACTTCCGCATTAAATCAACAACTCTATAATGGAAGTTAGAAAATGAAGGAAATAAGAGAGTAAAAATAGCATTTTTATGGAAAAGCCAGACGTCAAAACATATGAATTTCTTAATGAAACAAAATATTTGACCTTTCCAGCCTGCCCATTATCCCAAGACTTGCAATAGACTGTTACACTACCAAGGCTGTTAAAAAGAAGATCTACGATTCCAGCCATGAAAATGAATAGGACCTAAAAAGCCCTTCAGGTTTTTTTTATCGAATTGGCTAATAAAGAAAATGCAAAGTGAGAAAAAAAACGGGGTTGTCCATGCCTCGTAGTTACTCATCAAGTGGAATGGAAGGCTTAAAAGGCATTGGTATGGGGTGTGACTAAGGCTCATAAAAATATAAGGGTCCCTGGGGAAAAAACATCAACGCAAATGAGGCAGAACAAGAAATACAGAGAGAGCAGCTCTGTATAAGAGAAGTAACTTAATCAACCAATGAATGTTCCATACAACAATTTGCAACTTCAAGCTATACCTGAACATTTTTTCTGATATTGGAATCTTCCGAAGGTCCAGCTACAGAGAGCCTCTTGAGTCCTTTCTCTGATTTCTTGATTAAATTAGTTATATCCTGCGTGAGAGATTCAATTAATCGTTGATCCTCTTTACCATCTCCAAATGAAGGCATTAAAGCCTTTGCATGAGCTTTAGCTAACTCCATCATCTTCACTTGTGCACGCTGCACATTTGCAGCTATTTCTTCAGATACATCCACCCAAGCCGGAGGTAGACCCACCGTAAGAGCACCCTTACTGAATAGAGAAACAAAGAAATAACTCATAAGCCATGTATATTATGATACGATTATGGACAGAACTAGGGAAAAAGGAAAAAAAAAACATGTTGAAGTACAAGTTTGGTTTCCAAACATTGATGATTGTAATTCAATTCTGTCTCTGTAGGCACTGCAAACTAAAATAGTATTTTGACATGTTTATTTGATAAATATTCTGACCGATTAGTCACGAGGTCAAAAAGATGAAAGAAAGATGCAGCCAGTTGGAACAAATAAAATGGAATGCAACATACCAGCAACATATCAATTTCATCTTATAGATTGTACTATCTTTTTTTCGTCCAACTCTCCCTTTTTTCTTTTATTTGCCTATCAACTCATCCCAAATCAACCAACAATTGTTCTTTGACATGATTTGATGAACAAATCAATGAGAACTACATAGAATAACATTTAAATGGGTCAAGATGTAATTGAAACTTTCAAAATTTCAAGTCTAAACAGACAAAAGCAGAGACTAAATTTGTAAACTAACCAAGGAAGAACAAGAAGAAACCAGACATTCTTCAAATTGTTATGAATTCCTTTAATACTTAAACAGGTTTTCATAGTTCCCTTGGTTTTTCCGCATTATTGGCCTCCTCTGCCTCTGCAATGGCGATCTCACACTTTCTTATATTAAATACTTTTAACTACTACATTTTTCCATCTCTACTCCAAACACTAATCACCTTAGAAATT
The DNA here is from genome assembly GCF_027475165.1 of Benincasa hispida. Classification (NCBI taxonomy): domain Eukaryota; kingdom Viridiplantae; phylum Streptophyta; class Magnoliopsida; order Cucurbitales; family Cucurbitaceae; genus Benincasa; species Benincasa hispida. Next base: position 46,719,283 of record NC_143483.1, on the reverse strand, counting down.
CTCGTCTCCTTCAACCATGAAGCGGTAACTGTCACTAAATCTCAATTTCGACAAGATCTTACCAAGCGGTCTCTTCAACAAAACCACGACAAACCGCTTATCACTATCCAACAATAAATTCTCAACATTAAGCCGAAAAAGAGATTTGGATCAAATTCACATAAACTACATATACCGGCATACAGTCACACACACGTATATAGACAGAGATAGACCTTGAATTACCCGGATCCTCGGTACTTAAGAGAGCGTACGACCGATTCGGATGCAGCAACGACGAACTAACCAATTCGATCACCGGGCCACCAGCGGCAGAGCTAGTCGTTGGCGATGCAGAAACAGGCGAAGAGCTGGTAGGAACCCTCACACTCCTCAACGCGTCCCTGTATTTCCTAAAAATCAAAGTCCGGTTCCTCGACGCCATGGAGAGAGGGAGGAAGAGCTCGAATTCTCGTTGGAAAGAATTCCAAAACTCTTCAAACTCGGGGAGGAGTGGAAAGATCTATTAGAAATTGTTCAAGTACAAAATCTCATTGCCGGAAAAAGAAACTCGAACAAAGGGGAATTTCCGGTCAGATGATCGGAGATCAAGGCGAATGGAAGGGAATGCGGCGGCCGGAGGGAAGCCACGTGCCCGGCGATGAGAGAGTTGTCGACAAAGTTACGTTATGGAAATGGAGAAAATCGGAAACCGATGGCTCCCGCGAAGACTATAGAACTCCGTCGGCGTAAGCTTTGTTGACGTGTTTTGGGCCTTAGTGAAATGGCCCTAATTTGGATATTTGGGTTTGGGCTTCGGAATTAAATTTAAAAAATAAAGGAGTTTCTAATTCTAGATCCATATTGCACTTTTGTCTTTAACATTTAATTTATTTTAAAATAGACTAATAGAATATAAAATTTCACTAAAGTTAGTGTATATTTACTATTTAGGCCTAATTCGTTTCTTTTATAAAACAAAAAAAAAAAATTCTCTCTTCATGCACAATCCTAGAGCTTCATGTCCATTGATGTTGCCCTTTTTTTTTTAAAAAAAAAGTCGGAATTTCCTTCCTCCTCCCTCTCCTTTTCTCCTTCCCAACATCGTGGTTGCAGACGAACGACTTGGGACAACCTCGTGCAAGGCAAAACTTCTGACGTCGGGCACGAGCAGATCCGACGTAGGCTTGAGTAGACGACGACGTGGTGTGGGACGAAGCTTTTGGCATCGGGCGCGAGCAAATTTGGCACAGACTTGTGCAGATCCAGTCGACAATAGCGCCGGCTCGAGCAAACAAACGCCGTGAGACGACGTGGCGAAGCTTCCAACATCGGGCATGAGCAGATCTACGCGGACTCAGACATATCCGATCAACGGAGCTAAGCTAGAAGATCCAGTCAATGGCGGGGGTTTTGGACGAGATGAAGATGAGGAGAGTTTTTGGACACCCTAAACAATTATATATAATCGTTTATTTTATATAAACCATGATGGTTTTTGTATTTAGATTTCTTGTTTTGTGACATATATGTGTATGTTATATGTCGAGCATCAAGTCCATCTATGATTTATATACTATGGAAGATATTTTTGTTAATTTTCGACTACTTTGAATTCATGATATATGATATATACATACTTGTATATATGATCTAAAATTTATGTTCTAATGTATATTTAAAAATAATCATGAATATTTGAGTAGACATCAAATATATTTACCATAATATTTAATATATTTTTTAGAATTGTTCCAAATAAACAATGGAATATATTATATGCACAAGCGAACAAACAATATAATATTTCACATAATATAAAAAAATCAACATGAAAAACAAAATGATGGTTTATGTCAAAAGTTGAATAAATCTCTAATTTATATACTGTGGTATATTTGCTATATTTGTTATAATATTTTCAAATACCTGACAAAATATTATGAGGTGTATTTTAAATAACCATGAATTCGAAAAAAAAAAACAATATGTGAAACCAACGAAAATTAAAAAAAAAAAAACTAATTAAATGCATTTTTTCTCTCCAATTAAATTAAATAAAGGGAAAAATCTCAACAAATAAATGTATTTCCTCCCTTCATTTGAAAATATTAAAAAATCATATTAAATGTATTTTCTCTATTTATAATAAATGCAGTTTATTTTTCCATCACTAGAAAAGTTTCGTAAATAGAAAAATATATATATAAATCGGAAATAAAAATAATAAAAAGGTAAATTTATCTAAAAATAATACTAAAAACCTTTCGTGAAAAAATACATATTTGAAATATATGCCTAAAGATGACGTTTTAAATAAAAATCTCGGAAAAATGACAAAACATGTGTGTGGTCTTGAACTAACAAGTAGCTAAACTTCGTTGGGTAAGATTTAGTCTTAAATGTGTAATAATTTAGTTGTCATATTTTGAAGTTTGTAATAATTGTGTCCTTATTATAAAAAGTTTATTTAAATTTAAGTGTCAACTTTAATCTTTATAGCTTATAGAAAAAATTGATTTTTCATCCAAATACATAATTTTTTTTACTAAATTCCAATAATATTTTTCATAAGGACTAAGTCATTACAAATTGTAAAGTATAGAAATTAAATCATTACTTATTAAAGTTCAAAGACTAAAATATTATAAATTTGAAATCACACTGACTAAATTGTTACATATTTGAAGTATATAGATCAAATTGTTACCAATTAAAGTTTGTGGACTAAATTGTTACTTTGATAAAAGTTTAGAGACCAAACGTGATTTTTAACCATGTTATTTTATATGATTATATATATATATATATATATATATATATATATATATATATATATATATATATATATTTGTGATTGTTCGATCAAATCTTTGTACATCTCAACTGATCTTATGAGACTCCTCGACCGACCCTACAATATTAAGGTATCAAATAAAATTGTAAGATATTAATTATAGGTAGATGGACACTAAATGGATTTAATTTATTCAACATTTGAAGTCTTTTATTAACCTTGGGGCACTTGCTGACCACTAGGTCGATCAACAACCATTGTTCTTTTATACAAGTTTTCAACTGTCTTCCTTAAATTTATTTATTAGTCTCGTTGGATTCAATTTAGTCTTACCTAAAATTTCTAATTTGGCATCTCTTTATTGGTGCTAAAATTAGTCGATGATTACATCGTCAAAACTCAACAATAATTGACATGTATTACTTCTCTTGAGATCAAGCGTTCAAATCTTTGCACGTCTAATTGTTGTATTAAAAAAATTCAAAATGTGACAATTTTACCATTGAGATTTAATTTATATTTCAATCTGATCTTCAAATTTTAAGATTTAAATGAGTAGTTGAGATGTACTATTTCTCCTCAGATCACATGTTCAAATCTTCATACTTCTACTTGTGGGATTAAAAAAAAAATCGAGTTTTTGTTTCAATTTGATTTCTAGATCTTAAGATTTGCACAAAACCAAATTGAAAACTAAACTCAAATCTCAAACATAAAATTGTAACATTTTGAGACTTAAAGAATTAAATCAAAATCAAATTTAAATATAAACTAACTCAAAATTTAGGGGCTAAAAATATTTTTTCTTAAAAAAAATCATTAAAGAAAGTTGGTTCCAAATAGAAGTTGAATTTTATGATACTCTACTTAAAAAAAAAGTTATAAAGTGAAAATGTAAGGCTACGCTTTGTATAGACTATTTGTGTTTATTTGACACTAAACCTTAAAAACTATTTGAACTTTCAATTATATGTTTGTTAGATCCTTCAATTTTCAAATTCGACATTGTAATATTTACCAACTTGTTAAATTGTAGACTATGAATATTTTTCTAAAAAAAATTATTGTTATAATTGTCTTGAGTTTAAAAATAATTTGAACCTTGATCTATTAACAAATAATCAATAACTCGAATTACCTGTACTATCCAATCTAAATTGCAAGGGTTGAGTTTAGTTAGTTTTTAGGGTTTGGTTGAGTTAGTTTGATTTTTTTTTTTTTTCCAGGTTGGATTGGATTTGGGTACATGAATTTGAGTTGACCAAATCTAACCCGAATTTATAATATTATTAAACAAAATATATATTATAACTTATAAATATTATAACTCATATATTTTCATGATGTTTGTATAAAGTTTCTGATAGATATCTTGAATTTTGATATTTAACATTTTAGTTTTATAAAATTTTAATTATTAATTTGTAGATTTAAGTAGGGGTGTTCAAAAAAATCGAAGACCTGAAAAAATTGAGCAACCCAACCCAACCCAGTTGGTTTGGGTTGGTTTAAAAAAAATGGTTTGGTTTTGGTTTTTTTTAATAAACCCGAGTAGGTCAGTTCGGTTCGTGGGTTTGTATAAAAAAATCGGTTCGAACCGATCCGACCCAAGATTCAGAAGGCCCAACCCTTCAGTTCAGTGATCAGTCTTTTAGCCCAAGAACCAGAAGGCCTAAACCAAATGGCAAATAGCCTTTCAGCGATCACGATCAACATCAGCGCTTCCACTTCCAGCCTTTTAGCGATTAACATCAATGCGCCATTCCCTTTTCGACACGTGGCCCTTAGAGATTGGAGGTCGTTTTGGTTTCCTTCTTCTCCACGTTTCAAATTTTCACTTCTCAGAATATCAAATCTTGGTATCGGTAGACGGTAGGTCAATCTTCCGTCACTCCTCACTCGTCAGCGTCACTTCTCACTTGGCAGCGTCGTTTCCTTTCCTTCCTTTCAGTTTCTGTCTTCTGATCGTCACTCGTCACGTTTTCGATTGGGTTTTCGCTCTGGTTTCATATCTCCCTACCCATTGGGTTTCTGCCTTTCCGGTTTCATATCTCCCTAGCCTCTCTCCGTCCGAGTCCGACTCTCGAATCCCATTAGGTGTCATCTTCACGTTGAAATCTCACACCTTCACAGCCTCATTGGTTACTGGTTAGCCATTAAACTTTATATATATATATATATATATATATATATATTCCTCATGGTTCACCTATGCTCACAATTTTTTTTCTTTATTTTTTAATATTATAGATGGAAAATAGTGAGTTGATCGACAATGAATCACCACCTATAAATATTCTCAATGCATGTTCTAAACCATCAGAAATGACAGTCATTGGCAAGAGAAAACCAACTAGGCCATCATTTTCAGTGTGGGATCACTTTACACAAATGGAAAGATCTAACATCGAAGGTATAAGATGCAAATGTAACTATTGTGATAAAGATTATGCTTGTGACACTTCTTCATGTGGAACTAGTACCTTATGGAAGCATATGCAAAAACAATGCAAAAATTATCCATTTACAGAACAACCTAAAGGGAAAACCATACAAAAATTTCAACCGGATGAAACTGATGCTAAAGGTGCTATCAATATGAATTTTTTGTCTACTGCCTTTAGTCAACAAAAAGTTAGAAATGTATGTGCTAAGATGCTAGTATTGTCTGAGGTACCATTTAGATTTGTAGAGACAGAGGGATTTAAAGAATTTTGTAATATTGCATGTCCTAAGTTTGACATTCCTTCAAGAATCACAATTGTTAGGGATATTTATCAGTTGTATATGGATGGAAAAAAAATTACTGAAATCAACTTTAATCAAAAGTGGTCAAAGAGTGAGCCTAACAACAGTTACTTGGACTTCCTTACAGAATATCAATTATATGGTTCTTACAACACATTTTGTTGATTTTGAATGGAATTTATAGAAAAGAATATTGAATTTTTGTTAAGTGCCTAATCATAAGGGAGAGACCATTAGTAAAGTAATTGAATGTTGTTTATTGGATTGGGATATTGATAAAGTTTTTTCAATTACTGTTGATAATGCAACTTCAAATGATTCAGCAATCTCATATATGAAGAGAAAACTAAAGATTTAGAAGTCTCTTCTTTTGGATGGTGAATTATTGCATATGAGATGTTGTGCTCATATTATGAACTTGATTGTCAATGATGGATTGAAAGAATTGCATAATTCGATAGCTAGTGTACGAAATGTTGTAAGATATGTTAGATCTTCTCCTAAGCGATTGAAATTTCTTTTAGATTGTGTTAGACATGAAAAGATTGAATCTAAAACCCTTGTTTGTCTGGATGTGTCTACAAGATGGAATTCAACATATTTGATGCCTGATCATGCTTTAAAATTTGAAAAGTCTTTTCAATGCTTAGAAGAAAAGGATGAAGATTTTGTACATCACTTTACTGAAGATGAAAATGGAAAGTGTTGAATATGGGAAATCACCTCTTACCTTATATATATGATTTTATTAACTGTAATTTGGGTTTATTTTTATTCTTTCCATATATACATTTTTTGACTGTTATAAGTTTTTCCTTAATTAGCTATCATAGGTGTATATATAAGGGATGCTTCCTCTTGTAAAATTATCACAAGAAATATAGAAAAAGTTATGTATTACAACATGGTATCAAAGCCAACTCTATGAATCTTTTCTATAGGTTTCACGTCCGAAACCCTAGAAAAGAAAACAGAAAACCTCAAACATACCTAGTAGCTGGAATCAGTGCACCAGAAGAAACCTCCATTGATTCCTTACGTTAAGCTTCACGTCTGAAGAAAAACGCATCAAACTCAACCAACAATTCGAAAATCTGAAGAACAAATTCTTCGACCGACGACCAAGAACACATTCTTCAATCGGAAGTTATCGACCGACGACCAAGAATACGTGGGTGCCGATTCCCAAAATCTCATCTCCGGTCATGAAGATTCGCGGACCGTGGGTGGAAAATGAAATCGCGGCAGCCATAATCATCGACGAAACCTCGAGGGAACAGATTAAGTTGTGCCGAGTCGCGTGAACGAAGTCCGGTCGAAACCGGGTCAGCGTCTTCTGGGTCGGATCGGGTTGACGGAACCGCGAGTGAACAGGTTAAAAATTGCACGGATCGCATGAACAAAGTCGGGTCGAACCGGGTCGAAGTCTTCTGGGTCGGATCGGGTGAAATCACGGGTCTGGAGCGTGAGCCAGGTCTGGAATCGGGTATGGACGATTTTTTGATTAGTTTTTTTTTTTATCATTTTTTCCCTTTTTCCTATTTCCTACTTAATTAATTATTTTGCCAATCAACAATTTTTTATGGCATCCATAAATTCTAGCAATACTAAAGGGACCGTACTTCCAATTACTAATCACAAATTAAATGGAAGGAATTACCTACATTGGTCACAATCAGTTATGATGTTCATATGTGGAAAAAGAAAGGAAGATTACCTGTCAAACAAAAATTCTATCCCAGACCAAGCTGATCAAAGATACAAGACATGAAAAGCGGAAAATAATATGGTTATGTCATGGCTAATCAACTCCATGACGATAGAGATTGGTGAAGGTTTTTTACTCTTCTCAACTGCAAGCGAAATCTGGGAAGCAGCTCGTGAAACTTATTCTGACCAAGAAAATACGGCAGAGTCATTTGAAATTGAAGGCAAAATTCATGAGCCACGACAAGGGGATATGCAAGTCACTCACTATTTTACTTAGCTATCTCGACTTTGGCAGCAACTGGACGTATTTGAAAGCCATAAGTGGGAATGCGCTGCAGATGAAGCTACATTCAAAAGGATAGTTGAAAAGAAACGAGTGTTCAAATTTCTGCTTGGCCTTAATAAAGAACTCGATTAGGTACGTGGTAGAATCTTAGCTATTAAACTATTACTTAACATCAGAGAAGTTTTTGCAAAAGTGAGAAGAGAATAAAGCAGGAAGAAACTAATGTTAGGAGTGACTGCCAGTTCAGAATCTGAAGGATCAACCTTACTTGCTCGAAACCTCGGTAATGAGGTACGTACAAATACTCATGATAACCATTATAATCGAAACCAGAACTACACAGGAACTGAGAATTGGCAACGAAAACCAATACCATGGTGTGAACACTGTAAAAACCCAGGACACACTAAAGAAGTGTGTTGGGATATTCATGGAAAACCTCCAGATTGGAAGCCCAACAAAGGTACAGGAGACAGACGTGGAAAAGCCTATCAAGCAAGTACATCATCAGAAGGTAATGTCAACCCTGAATATAATGTGTTTACTAGTTGGACCTTCTCCAAAAACTATTCGGCCAACCGAAACCTACTAAAAAAACATCAGAAACATGTGTAGCAACAATGGTACAATCAGGTAACTTTCTTTGGGCCCTTAATGCAACCAAAGAAAATTGTAGTACTTGGATTATTGACTCTAGTGCATCAGATCACATGACAAGTGACATCTCACTTTCAACTAACTACACACACTATAACAGTCAAATTACTGTAAAGATTGCTGATGGCACCTATTCTAAAGTAATGGGAACTGGCAATGTATTTGTATCTAAAGATCTTGTATTAGAAAATGTGTTGCATGACCCAAATCTTAAATGCAATCTTCTTTCCATAAGCAAACTAACGTTTATGAAAAACTGCAGTGCAACTTTCTACTCACATAATTTTATATTTCAGGATTTGAATTCGGGGAAGATGATTGGCAATGCTAAAGAAACCTCGGGTCTCTACATACTAAATGCTCTTAAGCCATAAGTCAAGGAGTTAGGTCTTAGCAAATCTCGTTTTATTTCTAAAGACTATTATGATGGTACATCTAGTTCATCTAATTTTGTTGTTTCTAAAGATGATTATGTTAGCACATCTACTTTTGTTGCTTCTAAAGACAATTATGATAGTACAATAATGTTATGGCATAATCGTCCCAATTTTCTATATTTAAAATGAATGTTTCCAGATATTTTCAATAAAAGTTCTCAGTGTTTCAATGTGAGTCTTGTGAAATGGCAAAGTTGGCTCGATCCTCATATCCGATAAGCACATATAAACCCTCTTATCCATTTTCTATGATGCATAGTGATGTTTGGAGACCTAGTAGAGTTTAAAATGTAACAGGAGCTAAATGGTTTGTTTCATTCATTGACGATCACACTAGACTTACTTGGGTGTTTTTAATGAAAGAAAAATCTGAAGTTACTTCCATATTCTAGAATCTGTTTGCCATGATTCTCAATCTCTTTAACACCAAAATCCAAATTCTTCACACTGACAATGCTAAGGATTATTTTAACACTTCCTTGAAAAATTTTCTAAACGAAAAAGGTATTGCCCACCTGAGTACATGTCCTAACACTCCTCAGCAAAATGGAATTGCGGAGAGAAAAAACAGACTCCTCCTAGAAGTTTCTAGAGCTTTAATGTGTCATGCTAAAATCCCCTACCTTTTTTGGGGAGAAGCGGTTCTAATGGTCACCTACCTTATTAATAGAATGCCCTCTCGAATATTAGGCTTCACCCTTACAAAAACTTAAGTATTTCCACATGATAGATTCTTTTCTTAAGTCCCTTTAAAAATATTTGGTTGCACAGTCTTTGTCCAACCTTATTAATAGAATGCCCTCTCGAATATTAGGCTTCACCCTTACAAAAACTTAAGTATTTCCACATGATAGATTCTTTTCTTAAGTCCCTTTAAAAATATTTGGTTGCACAGTCTTTGTCCAAGATCATAAACCCAATAGGAGTAAGTTAGATCATAAGGCAATAAAATGCATCTTTCTCGGTTATGCTCCAAGCCAAAAGGGATACAAATGTTACTCGCCAACTACAAAAAGGTTCTATACATCCATAGATGTAACCTTTTTTGAAACCCAACCTTAATTCAAAAAGCAAGACACCATTGAACCTTCCACCCTCATAGAAAACATAAAACTTATGGAAAGCGAAGAAACCCAAAAACTAAATCTCTTTGAAAAGAGTGCTCCATATGTTCCTTATATACATGAAATAGATATTCCCAATCAAGGCCTACCAGAAAGTAGGAAAGATCTTATAGTCTATACTAGAAGGAAGAACACCCTTAAACATGCATCAGTACTCAATCAAAACCCAACCGAAATACAGGAGAATCAGGTCTCCAACTCCACAGCTGAAACACTTAATGAAGACATTGATCTTCCTATTGCAAAACGGAAAGGGGTAAGAACCTATACGATGCATCCCATCCAAAACTACTTGTCCTACAAAAACCTCTCTCCCAAGTTTAAAGCATTCACAACTACACTATCCCAAGTTTACATTCCGAACAATGTCTATGAAGCCCTCAATGACATTAATTGGAAGCAAGCTATATTAGACGAAATAAAAGCCTTGGAAAAGAACCACACATGGGAAATAATAGACCTACCTCCAGGAAAGAAAACAGTATGATGCAAATGGATCTTCACCATCAAGTACAAGGCTAATGAAGAAATAGATAGGTTCAAAGCTAGACTCGTCGCCAAAAGATTCACCCAATCCTATGACATTGACTATTAAGAAACATTTGCCCCGGTAATAAAATTAAATACTATTCTTGTCCTGTTTTCCCTAGCTGTGAATAATGATTGGATTATTCACCAATTAGACATACAGAATGCCTTCCTTAATGGAGACTTAGAAAAGAAGTGTACATGGATATACCGGCCGGTGTAGAATCTACTCAAACCATAAATAAGGTATGCAAACTCAAAAAATCCCTATATGGCCTAAAACAATCCCCTAGGGCGTGGTTTGATAAATTCTCAAGAGTGGTAAAGGAAAACGAGTACTCACAATGTCAATCTAACCATACTCTATTCGTCAAACATTCTTGCACAAGTAAAATAGCAATTATCATTGTCTATGTAGATGAAATTATCCTTACTGGAGACCATGAAGAAGAAATAAGAAATCTAAAACTTCTCTTAGCAAAGGAATTCGAAGTAAAGAACTTAGGCAACCTTAAATACTTCCTAGGAATGGAAGTGGCCCGCTCAAAAACAGGCTTGAACATTTCTCAAAGAAAATATGTACTTGACCTGTTAAAGAAAACTGGAATGCTTGGATGCAAGCCTGCTAATACTCCAATTGACACAAACAATCACATAATCAAAGAAAACAATCACAAACTGGTTAACAAAGATCAGTATCAAAGGCTAGTTGGAAAATTGATTTACCTAACTCACACAAGACTTGATATCTATTTTGCAGTTAGCTTTGAAAGTCAATTTATGAACAGTCCAACATAAGACAATATGTAAGTTGTATACAGAATACTTAGATACTTGAAAGGAACTCCAGGAGAGGGATTATACTTCAAGAAACCTAAGAGAAGAAACATCAAAATCTTCACAGATGCCGATTGGGCAAGCTAAAAAATAGACAGAAGGTCAACTTCCGGATATTGCACCTTTGTTTGGGAAAATTTAGTCACCTGGCGAAGCAAGAAACAATCTGTAGTATCTAGAAGCAGTGCCGAAGCAGAACTAAGAGCTCTAGTTCAAGGAATATGTGAAGGAATGTGGCTCAAAATCATTCTATCTGAACTTAAAATAAAATCAGAAGAACCAATGGAGGTACATTGTGATAATCAAGCTCCATCATGATCGCATAAAACATGTGGACATTTCTTTATTAAAGAAAAGATTGAAAACAAAAGCATCTCACTCAACTACATACCTACCAAGAGGCAAATTGCTGACGTACTAACAAAGGCCTTTTCCAAGAATATGTTTGAAGACTTAAAAATCAAGCTGGACTTAATCAACATATATTGCCCAGCTTGAGGGGGAGTGTTGAATATGGGAAATCACCTCTTACCTTATACATATGATTTTATTCCCTATAATTTGGGTTTACTTTTATTCTTTCCATATGTACATTTTTTGACTGTTACAAGTTTTTCCTTAATTAGCTATCATAGGTGTATATATAAGGGATGCTCCCTCTTGTAAAATTATCACAAAAAATATAGAAAAAGTTCTGTATTACAATAGAAAGAAAAAGAAAGGGATCACCGACCTTAGCCGATTGGAACCATGTTCGAACATTTGTCAAAATTTTGAAGATGTTTTATGATTTTACATTGAAGGTTAGTGGCTCAACTTATGTCACTTCTAATACATTTTTTCATGAACTTTGTGGGATTTAACGACGTTTAATAGGTTGGAGCCAAAATGTGAATTGTGTGATATATACTATGGCTTCCAGTATGAGTATGAAATTTGATAAGTATTGGGATCTCTCGACAAGATGAACAAAGTGTTGTTTCTAGCTATTGTGCTTGATCCACGATATAAGTTGCATTATGTGTCCTTTTGTTTCATAAGTATCCATGAGGATGGAGTTGCTAGAACAATGACTGATGAGGTGAAAGTTGGTTTGATGCAATTGTATGAGTTTTATAAGACAAGTAATTCATGTGGTCATGCTTTTGAACAACCATGTCACATAGTTGAAATAAGTGAGGATTGTGATGACATGGAAATGGATTTATAGTTGGAATACAAACGAATAAGAAAAGAGAAAAATTTGAATGAAACAATAAATGATGTGGAGAGATATTTGTTAGAACCTAATGAAGATCTGATAGAAAATTTTGATATTTTGAAATTGGTGAAAATTAAATGCTCCTAAATAAAATTTTTTATCACAAGTTGCTCGAGATGTCTTACCCATACCAGTGTCAACCGTTGCTTCTGAATCAATATTTAGTACAGGAGGTAGAATACTTGACTCTTTTAGAAGTTATTTAAGTCCTAAGATGGTGGAGACTTTAATATGTACACAAAATTGGCTACGTGTGAAGTCGACGTTATTAGATCTTACTCCGCAAACTGAATAATTGGAAACTTGTGATCAAGTTTGATCAGGTAGTGTCATCTTTTATATATTTACTTTATAATCTATATTAATATATTGAAATTATGATAGTATTCTTATATAATTCATTGTTTAAATCTTGTTTAGGGTTATTCAAGGAGCAAGTTTTGTCAGGATCATGAATGAGTCGTTGAAATCTATTGGATTTTGAAGACTTTTGTAGACATTATAGTCTTACTTATGGATTTTATAGACATTTGAAAACATTGTTGCCTATATTTTGAATTTTGTAGACATTATGGTCTTTCTGGTGAATTTTGGAGACTTGTTTTGTTATAATAGATTTTGGACATTGTTCTTGTGGATTGTGGAATCTTATGTGTTTTTTATTGGCGATTCTGAGTTTTTTTTTTTAAGGGAACCGATGGAACCGAATCAACCCAACCCATTTTATATTTGTTGGTTTGGTTCGGGTTCATAATTTAACAAAGGTTAGTTTGGGTTAGGAAAATACACAAACCGAACCATAGGGTTTGACCTAAAATATCCCTAAACCCAACCCAAATCAACCCACGAACACCTCTAGATTTAAGTATTTTAAATTAATAAAAATGTAATAAAAAAGAAAATAAACAAAAAAATAAACAATGTGACAATCCAACCTAATTCAACCCGAATTTTAAGGATTGGATTGAAGATCATTAGAATAACCAATCTGACCAATTTGAATTTTTGAATTGATCTAAAATATCCCAATCCAATCCAACCTAGGGGTGTTCAAAAAATCCGATGACCCGAAAAAACCGATCAACCCAACCCAATTGGTGTGGTTTGAATTGAGTTATCAACTTATTTGGGTTGGGTTGAGTTCAAATAAATGAAAATTTTATGGATTGAGTTGGTTTATGTGTTCACCTAATATAACTAAAACCAACCCGAACCAATCCGAATTTATTATTAACTTTAAAATATACATTTTCCGTTACTTATAACACAATTATTTATACATATATTGATTTTAATTTTATTAAATTTCAACATTTTTAATAATTTATTATTCAAAACTCTTAAAAGTAGTTTATTTGCATTTTAGAAAGAAAATTTTCACTATATAGATTGAAATTGAGTTAGTTTTATTTTTTTTTATTTTATTTTTTTTACATATTTACGTTTTGATTCTTTTTAGAACAAAATTTTTAATAAATGACTCGATTAACCCGAACCAACCCAACCAAAATATTTCATGGTTGGGTTAGGTTGAATTATTTTTTAACAATGGTTATTTGAGTTGAAGCAATTTACAATTTCAACAATTGAATTAAATTTAAAAAATCTTTCAACTCAACCCAATCGAACCCATGAACACCTCCAATCCAATCTATCCACAAAGATAATTTTTAAAGTTGAAAATATTTTGAACATAAATTCGAGTTTTAATTTAAGTTAATTAACTTAAATTAAAAATAATTTTAGGGCATCGAATTAAATACAATTGGAGCATTTCCCCCGAGTCCATTTCTTCCAGTTCCGCCCAATTGTAATTCGTAGTTCGTAAGTTGTATGACTCATTTCTCTATCCTCCCCCGTCCGGCGTCAGAATTAGGGTTTCGATCAATCTTTTCCGTCAATTTCCCTGGACCGACACGGATTTTGCTGTTCTATAGCTGGTAGTTATGGCTAATCGAACCGACCCAGCTGCGAAAAGCATAAGGGGAACGAACCCACAGAACCTGGTGGAGAAGATTCTTCGCTCTAAGATCTACCAGAACACTTACTGGAAAGAACAATGTTTTGGGTTGACGGCGGAGACATTGGTTGATAAAGCTATGGAGCTTGACCACCTCGGCGGTACATATGGTGGAAACCGCAAGCCCACGCCGTTCATGTGTCTTGTCATGAAGATGCTCCAGATTCAGCCGGAGAAGGAAATCGTAATCGAGTTCATCAAGAACGAAGATTACAAGTAATTGTTATCGTCATTTCACTTTCCATTAAATAGAACTATGCATTTTGGTTACCTAGAAGCATTTCGGAGTAGGGTTAATTGGAAGAAATATTTCAATTGTTTGTTTTATGGAGATTAAAGAAGCCATGATTTTAGGAACTTACTGCGAAATTTATGAAAACTAAATACTTGTAGGTCAGAAAGTATTTGCAGTCAATCAGTGAGTTCGAAATTAAGATAGTGAATGATTTTAAGAATTTCTTTACGGGCACTGTGTTTGTTAATTGTGATTTGATAAGCATAAGAAATGGACGACCTTACTTGAACATGATCTGTTCTATAGGTTGCATAACCGTGTCCTTGAGTTCTAAGGATAAGCATAAGAAATGGATGAATTAAGCTTTTGGTTTAGCTAACTGAAGTACATTGGAAATGCGTTGTGGTTTTCTATGGTTCTTAAAGTTGTTGCTTACTCGCCTTGGCTTGAGATGATTGCTTTGCTTTTATACTGCATGGTCTTGAAAATGCCCTGTCTGCTTGGATCTAAATCTTTCGACTATTGGAGAATAACTATGTTGTCTTAGTGAAAACTCTCTCTCTCGTGATTTCCTGAAAATGGTATGTTTGTTTTCAAGCCTCTTTCAAGCATACTTTTGAAGTTACATTTTTCTTTTGGGACTTAGATATGTTCGGGTTCTTGGTGCCTTTTACTTGCGTCTCACTGGCACTGATGTCGACGTGTATCGCTACCTGGAACCTTTGTACAATGACTATCGGAAATTGAGGAGAAAACTAGCTGATGGATGTAAGCTTCTGGACCTCTTTTTGAATTTTATCTAATCAGTAATTGTGAAGACTAGATGATTCTAGATTCTTGTTGCAATAATGTATTTCTAGTTATGATCTCCTCTCTAAAAAGAAGGTATGAATTCGATCTTATTTATATTAGGTTTTGCTTTATCACACGTGGATGAAGTCATTGATGAACTTCTTACTAAAGATTATTCATGTGACATAGCTCTGCCACGTGTCAAAAAGAGGTATGGTACTGATTACTCACGTGGTTATTTTTCCAGTCATTTTTTTTCCAAGCGGAGGTTGATATTATATTACTAAAATCAGGGCATTAGGAGAAATATGCATTATTCATCGTTTGACAAACAGAAGTACATGGATCACAAGTTCTAAATGTTGCTGTTCTGTTTTCTCTCTTATATGTGTCTTTAATGTTCAGTTTTGAATGTGATGCTTCTTTTGGACTAACCTAAATAAGATACACTTTGTAATGGCAGATGGACCCTTGAATCTTCTGGTTCATTGCCTGCAAGGAAAAGTGCTCTAGAAGATGACTTTGAGGAGGAGGAAGAAAAGGAGGAGGCTGAACCAATTAATGATTCTTTAGAAGATGATATTCATGAGAAGGTATAAACGCATTATCTGTTTGTATACAAAAACATCTAGTTTGCATTTTTATATTCTTGCTAACCTGTTTGATATAATGATATCTTGCATCTGCAGAATTATTATCGAGGGAGAAGTCCTGTGCGGGAGAGAGACAGAGACAGAAGGCGTGATAGTCACAGACACAGGTCTGATCCCCTGTCTTCTCTGTTTTACCTGTTTCTTCTCCCTCCCTCGCCTCTTGTTTTTTATGGATGCAATTCAACTTTGATGTCCTTTCTGAATTTGTGAATATTTCCTCCTGTGGAGGGTGCCATTAATTGATATCTCCAATCTATTAGATGCCTTCAATTTGTAGATCACATTTTTTTTTTTGCTGAATGTGAATAATAATGTCCAAGGCCAGAATTAACAAATTTTAATGCAAAATTTATGTTTTACTTGAGTCTTTTTGTTGTCAATGCAATTCTCTTAGTAGAGTTGGTGTCGGTGATAGTTGAAAAATTATATCAAACAAAATTAGAAGATGAATAGGAGAACGGAAATTGTGGTGTGCCACATGAAGTTATTAGCCTGGTCTGGAAAATCCATGCCCTTGCCTATCTAGTATCTTGGGATTGGGTTTAGTTGCTTCTAACTTCTAAGATCTTTGCCCTTCTGACCATCGTGGTGTAGGTCAAGCTGAGTGCTAAGTTGGTTTTTTTTTTTTTTTTTTGCCATGCTAATTCTGTGAGTGCTAGGTTGATTTTGGTGTTTGACAATGTGCCTTCTGTGAGAATAAAGATATATATTCTTTTTGTTCCCGACATGATAGGTTATTTAAATAAAATGAATTGTGATTTGATCTGGCTTTTTTTACTGATTTTGATGCACTCTGTGGAAAAATCAGTCTTGTTCTGTTTGTTTGTTTGTTTGTTTTTTTCCAAACTAGTTAGCTGGAAGCAGTTGGAATATGTTATTTTTGGATTACTACGTCCTTACTGGTCAATTAACATTCACATGTTTTCTGTCACGACCATGGTATTTCAAGCCAGTGGTTGCTTGCTGCTTCCTACAGTAAATTCTCAAGATCCTGCCAGGTTTCTCTGTACTGACAGTGTGCAGCTGAGAAGTATGATGGATCGTACATATGTTTATCATAGTGATCTCATTTTCTCAATTTTACTTTTGTATTGCATTGAGAGATTATCTTTGGGGACTACAGCTGGGAATTATCACATGCTTTTCCCTTGGCTTTTTGGTGAAAAAGCTAATTTGATTTTTTTTTTCCAAGCACCATCGAGTTTATATATGGCGTTCTTCCCAAATGTTAAGCTTTTCTGCGTCTTCTGCTTTTCCTACGAAATTACCTGTTTGTGCATCCAGCATAGGATACATTATTCCCCATCTTTTAATCCTGAAATTCTTGTCTATGATGCGTTACTTAGATGCATTTATGAGCTGTCTGACTACACCGTTCCAATGAGTGGGAAAAATTTTGATCACTTGACACGCCACATTTCTTTTGTTTAATCACAGGGACCGAGATTATGATAGAGACCGGGACTATGACAGAGACTATGATAGAGATCGGGGACGTGGAAGGGAAAGAGATAGAGATCGAGAAAGGGATAGGGATCGGGATCGAGACAGGGACAGGGATAGAGACAGAGACAGGGATAGAGACAGAGATAGGGATAGGGACAGGGATCGCCATCGCCTTAGGGATGAGAAGGAATATGGCAGAGATCGAGATAGGGAAAGGGAAGGCAGGGAGCGGGAGAGACGAGACAGAGATCGTGGTAGGAGAAGGAGCCATTCAAAGAGCCGAAGTAGGAGTAAAGATCGGGAGGATGGGGAGTACCGGAAGAGGCACAGTCGTAGCAGTGTTAGTCCTAGAAGAAGGGATGGAGCGGAGGATAGAGAGGAGCCGAGGAAGAAGAAAGAAAAGAAGGAGAAAAAGGAAGCCGGGGCAGGTGAGGAAGATCCGGAAATCGCAGAATGGAATAGGATTCGTGCTTCTCTTGGATTGGCACCTCTCAAGTAGAGGGTTTTTTCTTCAGTTCCAAATGATCTGTAAGTGAATTATGTTGCATAAGTGAAGTTAGAGCTTGTTATCCATATCAGTTGAGTTTGGGCTCCTTTGAGAGGTTGAAGGTTCTGATTTCTGTATAATATTTCTTTGCTGTTATGCCATTACAGTCTTTGTCGAATGATAGTTTTATAAACCACATTTGGAAATATGGCAGTACCTGCTTGTCCTATGCTTGGATTCTAAAAATTCATTTACATTTACACACTTTTGGGTTTGGGTAGTTAAATACTACTTATTCAACAAATTCGATTGATTGATACGAGTTGATTTTCTGTTACGATAAATTGGCAAAACAAAAATTGAGAAAATATTTCCTTTTAATGGGCGACTATAAAAAAAATTAGAAAATGTTACAAAATTCATATTCACTGCATTCAGTATAAGCTCAAGACACATAAGGGTCCAAACCATATTTCGGCTCGTGATCAATCTGTAGATACCGATAGAAAATAAATACACTTTTAATAAGTACATGTTCGAGCATGATATTGAGTATTGATCCCTCTCGAGGATGAGGGACAGAGGGAGGAAAAAAACTCTCTAAAAAGAGAAAGACTTGGAAGAAGCTAAAGTTGTTAGATTATGAGCAACCTTGTTTTCCTCTATAGGAATTTTATAAAAACAAGAAATATTTATTGGAGCAAGAAAAAGAGCCTTTTTTTTTTTTTAAAAAAAAGCCAGAATTTTCAAAATTAAAAAACTTGATGACTTTGATTGAATCCGATTCTACCTCCATATAATCTCATTTGGAAACCGTCGTCCGTTTCAAGGGATCTTAAGGATGTCATCCACATCGTGTAGAACAAATGCTTCTTTAACCAACTCTTTATTTCACCTGCCCTTCGAGGTAATAAAGTTTGAGATTGTCTTCGGAGATTCTCTATCGCTTAAATGAGTCTAAAATTTGTTTAGTTAGGAATCCAAGGATCCTCAGACACAGATTTGTGTACTAATCCCACTCTCCACCTATAACCTTTCTCCTCTACAAAATACTTCTCCAAATGCGGGAGGGGTTCGATCCCAAAGCAGCCTGTAAAAAATACCCATTACAAGAATATCGTACTTTCAAGCTCTCGCAAGGAGATTGTTAGGATGCTGCACTAAATTCCAGCCGGTAGCATTTGCCAACTTTGTATGGTTAAAAAGTTTAAAAAGTTTTGGATTCTTGTTAATATGAGTTTGAAATGTATTTTAATGGTATTTCTTACATAGAATTATGGTAAGATTTCTACTTGCATTCGACTACTTATATGGTTTTTGAATGCTAAACTTGTCCTTTTTCTAACTACTTCATGGCAATTGTGATTGTGGTAGCATTTGTAAAGCACAAAGTTAGCAAATGCTATAACATTACAATCGTGTAAACCACATAAGATCCCTATATAAAACCAACTCCAGAGTATTGTGTATAGCAATCCAACAACTATGATACGTGGGTCTGTAAAATAGCATAAAAATCAAAATAATTTAGATATGGTTAGATTTCATTTTAAAATAGTTGAAACGTAATTTATAATCCAAAATTTTAGGTTTTGACCTAAGTTTTAAAATCTTCAAGTTCAAAGGACTCATTTTCCTTGACTATTGTAATCGTTGAGAAGGTTGAGGGAATTCAATCTTATCTAGATCATCGTTTTTCTAGTGTGGAAACTATCTAGCCATATTTTATTCTTTGAATTTGTCAGATTAAGAGTCTAGAAATTAATTCAAAATAAGGTTAGGTAATAGGTTTTATTTATTTATTTATTATTATTTTTTATAAAAAAATTACAAAATAATGTCAATTTATTTTTAGTTGTTACATTATATTTCTCTCCATTTTAGCCTTTCTTAAAAATGAAAAGTCCAGATGGGGGTATTTTTGACCGAATCGAAAATCAATATTCTCAATAGAAAATTACCTGGAGACATTTTTACTAAATCTGCATTTAGTTATAATTTTTAAGTCGGTCCATTAAATATTAGTAATTGCAATGAGTATCAAGTATATAACAAAATTTTGAAAGAATTATAAATATTGCAAAATCTGTCGTTGATAGACTCAATCTTTGATATGTTAGAAATGTCCTAAAACTCGCAGTTTGTAAACATTAAACATATTCTATTCACAAAAGGTATTATTTGAGAGTTCTTTCTTAAAAGGTGTTATGAATTGCATTCATTCATAAATCCAGTAAACGAACCCAAGGCTATAACATGAATACTTAAACTTTATGTAGAGACATAAAAGAGGATAGAGTTTTAGTATATAGTCAAAAAGGTCTATAAATATATGAATAAGGCTGGGTACTTTATCCTGGGGATACTATGGATGCGACCCACTTTGTATATTGATATAAACAATGTGATCTCAAAGTCGTTTATGTGGAGACATGTGAGTGGAGGCATCCTATGCAAAAGACGTTTGCATAAGACCGGATCACAAAATAGTCACTTTTCTCGATGACTTTATTGTTAAAACTGATTATTTCAATTCAATGACCTAAGGTAACTCGACCTTAATCCTGTGCTAACTACGAACTCTTGTTTATTCAGGATTATCCTTGACATAGATGAGCGTGGTTCAACATCACCGCTTAATAAGCCTCATATTTTAGGGGTAAGATTAGATAGATAGCTGAGGACATAGCCTTGCAAAACGAAATCCATTCCTACCCATCTTAGGGTCAACAGATAGGTTGTTCCTTTAAGTACCGACTCCTGTTCTTGAACAAAGGGGCCCCACCCTCTCATGACTGAGATGGATCTAGTTTATTGGTTAGACCATAAACCAATTGTTCAATAGAAGATCAGTGGAGACTTAAGAAACAAGATGTATTATAGGGGTAAAACAATATTTTTGACCTGGCTGTAAATACGAATGACCGGTGAATGATCGACTTACTGATTATGGTTAAATCAAGTGGACAGAAATATATCTACAATGAGAATAGTGCAACTACTGAGCTATAGTGGTGTGTCTCAGTAGTTAATGAATAGTGATTAATTTGGTTTAAAGAGTTTTCTCAAATCGTTGGAGCTCATGTTTTGTAGGTCCATTAGGTCCATCTACTAGCTCGTAAAAGGATTAAACCTTAGAATATCGTGTTGAGAGAATTTGGAATATTCAAACTCGTTTAGAGTTTGGATTATTATATTTGGTATAATTGATGTTTAATTAACGAATTAAACATTATGGTTCTAGAGAGTTGATAATATTTAAAAATGATTTAAATATTTGATAAGGAGTTGTTTTGTCTATTAGTTGAGATTATCTCATTTCAGTGAAGGGGCACTTGATCACCCTACGGTAACTTTTGTCCTGCCTCACTGAAACATCATTGCAAAACAGATATCACTTAGGGTACATTAGACTATTTTGCTAAAATTGATTGGTTGTCTTGTTGGTTTAATACAAATAAACTAATAATAAATAATTTGTATGGTTTCTGAAAATTTATTTCACAATGACTTCTGCGACCTTAAATCTACTCGCATCCGATAAATTAACGGGTGAAAACTACACTTCATGAAAAAATACGATCAACACAATACTTATCATTGATGACCTTTGTTTTGTCCTGGTGGAGGACCATCCTCCCATTCTAGCACCAAATGTTACTCGAAATGTTCAAGAAGCATATGAGCATTGGACACGGGCAAACGAAAAGGGCCGAGCGTATATCTTGATGAGTCTTTTTGAAGTCTTGGCCAAGAAGCATGAGCTTGTGCTCATAGCCCGTGAGATCATGGAGACCCTGAGGGGAATGTTTGGACAATTATCTGTAGAGCTTAAGCATGACACTCTCAAACACATCTTCAATACCCGTATGCAAGATGGGCATCTGTTCGAGAACATGTGCTCAACATCCACTTCAATGTGGTGGAGATGAATGGTTTGTCATCGATGAAGCTAGCCAGGTTAGCTTCATTTTGGAATCTTTACTTAAAAATTTTATACACTTCCATAGCAATGCTGTTTTGAACAGGATTGACTACAACCTAACCACCTTGCTCAATGAGCTACAAACCTTCTAGTCCTTGATGAAAAACAAGGAACAGAAGGGTGAGGCAAATGTTGCTTCATCCTCTAAGAGGTTCTATAGAGGTTTTACCTTTGGGACAAAGCAGTACCTTCTTCCTTCGACACCAAAAAGTGGAAGAAGAAGAAAGGTGGAAAGAGGAAAGCTCACCCACCAACTGCTGCCCAAAAGGGTAAGAAAGCTAAAGTTGCAAAAGGAATCTGTTTCCATTACAAGTAGGAGGGACATTGGAAGAGGAACTGTCCTAAGTACTTGCAGAAAAGAAGAAGACCAAGCAAGATAAATATGATTTACTTGTTTTGGAAACATGTTTAGTGGAGAATGATGATCTTCCTGGATTATTGATTCGGGCGCCACTAACTACATTTGTTCTTCATTTCAGGGAATTAGTTCTTAGCGGAAACTTGATGCTGGTGAGATGACGATGCGGGTTGGAAATGGACACGTCGTCTCGACTGTGACAGTGGGAGGTCTCCAGCTAACTTTACAAAATAAAATCATTTTACTAGAAATGTGTATGTAGTTCCTGGTTTAAAAAGGAACCTAATTTCTATAACGTGTTTACTCGAACAATCTTATTGTATCAACTTCCATGTAAATAAAGTGTTTAGTTTAAAAAATGGTGTTAATATTTATTTTGCAGAACTGGAAAACAACCTTTATGTGCTAAGACCGTTAGCAACTAAAGTCCTCAATAACACTGAAATGTTTAAAACTACAGTAACTCAACATAAAAGACTTAAAATTTCTCCTAAAGAAAATGTCTAACTTTGGCACTGAAGATTGAGGCACATTAATCCCAATAGGATGGAGAGATTAGTGAAGAATGTAATTTTAAGCGAGTTAGAAGAAAGTTCTTTACCTGTGTGCGAGTCATACCTTGGAGGAAAAATGACTACAAGACCCTTTACTGGAAAAGGTCACAGGGCCAAAGAACCTCTAGAGTTGGTACATTCAGACCTCTATGGTCTAATGAATGTTAAAACAAGGAGAGGTTTATATTTCATCACTTTTACTGATGATTATTCAAGATATGAGTTTGTTTATTTAATGCAACATAAGTCTGAATCTTTTGAAAAGTTCAAAGAGTTCAAGACTGAAGTTGAAAATGCATTAAATGGAACTATTAAGACATTTCGATATGATCGAAGTGGAGAGTTTATGAATCTAACATTCCAAAACTATTTGATAGAACATGGAATTGTATCCCAACTCTCAGTACCTGGTACACCTCAATAAAATGGTGTATCAGAAAGGAGAAATTTAACCCTGTTGGATATGGTTCGGTCTATGATGAGCTATGCTTCCTTACCTGACTCGTTTTGAGGTTATAAAGTAGAGACTACAACATATATTTTGAACTTCATTCCATCTAAAAGTGTTACCAGAACACCTTTGGAGTTATGAAATGGTCGTAAAACTAGTTTACCTCATTTCAGAATTTGGGGTTGCCCAACATATGTGCTTGAGGCAAATCCTAAGAAACTGGAACCTCGTTCAAAACTATGCCTATTTGTAGGCTACCCCAAAGAAACGAGAGGTGGTTTCTTCTTCGACCCTAAAGAAAACAAAGTGTTTGTATTGACAAACGCTACTTTTCTGGAAGAAGACCACATAAGGAAGTACAAGCCCCGCAGTAAGGTTGTATTGAATGAACTTTCCAAGGAATCTACTAAACTTTCAACGAGAGTTGTTGAATAACCCAACACTTCAACAAGAATTGTTGAAGTTAGATCATGTAGTACGTCAAATCCACCTCAAGCGTTGAGGGAACCTCGAGGAGGGTTGCAAAATCACCTGTCTGTTATATGGGTTTAACGGAAGTCTTAGCTATGGTAGTTGACGGAGATGTTGAGGACCTATTATCTTACAAGAAGGCAATAGAGGATGTTGACAAAGATGAGTGGATCAAAACCACGGATCTCGAAATGGAGTCGATGTACTTTAATTCAGTTTGGGATCTTATAGATATACCTGATGGGGTTAAACCTATAGGTTACAAATGGACCTACAAGAGAAAATGAGGTGCTGATGGGAAGGTGCAAACCTTCAAGGCTAGACTAGTGGTAAAGGGTTATACCCATGATGAGAAAGTCGACTATAAGGAGAATTTTTCACCTATTTCCATGTTAAAGTCTATTCGGATCCTCCTATCCATTGTCTCATATTATGACTATAAGATTTGGCAAGTGAACGACAAGATTTTTTTTCTGAATGACAATCTTGAGGAGACCATTTATATGGAGCAGCCTGAGGGATTCATAACCCAAGGTCAAGAGCAAAAGGTTTGTAGGCTTAATCGATCCATTTATAGACTGAAGAAAGCTTCTCGATCTTAGAATATAAGGTTTGATACTGCAATCAAATCTTATGGTTTTAATCAGAATGTTGATGAGCTTTGTGTATACAAGAGGATCATCAATAGTTCAGTAGCTTTTCTAGTGTTGTATGTAGACGATATCCTACTCATTAATAATGATGTAGGTCTACTGACTGAAGTTAATAACTAGTTAGCAACCCAATTCCAAATGAAAGATTTGGGAGAGAGGCTTAGTTTGTTTTAGGAATTCAGATCTTAAGAGATTGAAAGAACAAAATGCTAGCTCTGTCTTAAGCATCGCACATTGACAAAATGCTTATCAAGTATTCGATGCAGAACTCCAAGAGAGGTTTGCTACCTTTCAGGCATGGAGTTACATTGTCTAAGGAACAGTGCCCTAAGACACCTCAAGAAGTTGAGAAAATAGACAAATCCCTTATACATCAACTGTTGGCAGACTGATGTATGCGATGTTCATTGGACCGCCGTTAAAAATATCCTCAACTAGACCTAACATCTGCTATGCGGTGGGGATAGTTAGTAGATATTAGTCTAATCCAGGATATGTTCATTGGACCGCCGTTAAAAATATTCTCAAGTATCTATGGATAATGAGGGACTACATGCTCGTATATGGTTCTAAGGATTTAATCCTTACAGGATACACAGACTCTAATTTTTAGACTGATAAGGATTCTAGGAAATTCATATTAGGATCAATGTTCACTCTTAACGAAAGAGCATTAGTCTGAAGGAGCACAAAACAAGGGTGCATTACTGACTCCATCATGGAGGCTGAGTACATAGCAGCTTGTGAAGCTGCTAAGGAAGTTGTTTGGTTCAGAAAGTTTCTGACTGATTTGGAAGATATTCCAGACATGTCAAAGCCCATCATACTTTATTGTGATAATAGTAGTGTTGTGACTAATTCTCGAGAGCCTTGGAGTCACAAATACGAGAAGCACATAGAGCAGAAGTATCATCTCATTCGAGAGATTGTGCATCGAGGGGACGTGATTGTCATGCAGATAGCTTCAGAGTACATTGTTGCTGGTTTATTTACAAAAGGCCCTCACGACTAAGGTATTTAAGGGTCACCTGCAAAGTGTGGGTTTTATGGAACAGGCCATGTTTAGACTAGAGCAAGGGGGAGTTTTGTATTGGGCATGTTATGCCTAAGTTTATTGTTTGTGTACTTTGTATTTTAGTATGACTTTTACATTGTAGGCCCCACTAGCTTTAGGTCAAGTGAGAGATTGTTGGGGTTTATGTCCTAAATCTCGTAGGGATCCATAATTTCATTTTATTTATGTAATAAAATATGAGATGTTTTATCTTAAAATTAGTTGCATTAACCACAAACCAATAAACTAACATCCAAGGTTATCTTTGTAGCTTAAACATGTTTGTAGAGACATACATGTGGATCATGTTTAAGTGATAACCTAAATGGCCTGTAGTAGATGGATAAAGTTGGATACCTTATCTTAGTATTGTCGAGGTTGATGCCCTAAAGTCTCGTGTCCGTAGCAGTTTGTACGAACGCTTGTGTTGTATAATATATGATATTTAATTCACATCTTATTTTTGCTCAGTTGTATGTTTTATTTGCTTTACCACAAACCAATAAACATAAAATCCCCTTTATCTATATGTAACTTAAGCATGTATGTGGTGACATACAAGTGGATCATGTCTTGAATGATAACCAAAATGGTCTGTAGTATATAGATATAGGAGGGAAACCTTATCCTGGTAATGCTACGGATGCGGTCCACTTTGTGGAATGGTCATAAGTGTTGTGACTTGTCACAGATGGTCTGATCCTGATCATTCGTGTAGGGGACATGCGAGCAGAGGCGTCCTATACAAAGAGTTTGTATAAGACTTGACCATGAAGTGTTAACGTCTTGTTATATAACACCGTTCATGACAGAGACTTCATTTGGATGAGCATAGGTAACATGACCTCAATCCTGAGTGAGTTGGGAACTCCTGCCATTGAGAGCTGTCCTTTGATTTGTATGGGTGCGAGTGACCAGGTCGCCGATTCAAACCTTCCATTTTGGAGATTCATCTGATTTGGGAGTTGGGAACTCAGCTACACAAGATAGAATTCACTCCTTCCCCGAAGCAGGGGTAAGTAGATAGATAGCTCCCTTAAGGGCCGATTCTAGGGCTTGAACGATGTGACGCCACACACCTTCTTTTGGTCTGAGAGGCGTTCACACATAGTTGGACTATGTTGTATTGTTTATTAGAGGAATCAGTGGTACTTAAGGAGTGAGATGTAACTACAGGAGCAAAATGGTAAATTGGCCGAACTGTACTTATGAGCATCTGTGAAGGGTCATGGTACTCATGATTGGTTATATCTGATGGACACAGAAATATATCTGGTGTAAGAAGAGTTCAGCTGTTGGTTTTTAGTGGAATGCCTGGCAGTTAACGGATGGTGGATCTCGTGGCTAAAGAGTTTAGTTAGCTATTCATGTACCATTGGAGCTTCGAGCCACAAGTCCATTAGATCCCTGGGTAGCTTGGATAAAGTCGAGAATTAGTGTTTGGGTCAGTTTGAAATGTTCAAATTGACAAGAGGGAGTTCGATTATATATGATATAATTGACTAAATGTATGAGATACATTATTTTGGAGGAAATTAGATATAAATATGATTTATATCAAGTGGAGGAGAAATTACTATAGTAGATATGTGATATCAAACTATAGGGTAAGAATATAATATGATTATATTCATTAATTATTAAATTGGTTAATTATATGATAATTGGCCGAAAACCTCTCCTCGATCATGCGATAGTAGGAGAATCCAAAGTCGGTTATTGTAACCGAAGAATAAAATAAAAATTTGTTTCATTTTGAAAAAAGTTCAAAAATTCGCAATCGGTGGGGAAATGTAAACTATCGTCTAGCTTGAGAGCCTATACGATAGTAGCTCATTGTTTAAAAAATTGCACACCAGCACCTAAACGATCGCACGCCTGTCCCTAAACGATCGTATAGCGTGCCGAGTTTTCTAAACGATCGTCTACCTTTTATTAAACAATCGCTTAGTAAAACCTACACGATCGTGTAGCTTCTTCTAAACGATAAGCATCCCTGCTATTCGATAGCTCTTTCTCTCCCACTTGTTTATCGTCTACACAATTTGTTTTTTCTCCTACCTCTACCAAATTCACCAAAGACCACACTTTGGATTCTCACTCCGAGAATACTAAGAGCTCTAACTGGTGGTGTCGTCCCCACTGCTTTCTTGATCGTGACTGTTTGTGTTGCTATCGTTCGTGTAGACGATCGTGCTGCCACAGCCGACTGATTTGTTGGGTGATACAGCGCGTAGAGGTTCTTCCACTGCTTATGAGTTCAACGTTTGAAGAGAGTCTTCAACTGATATGAGAACTCTTTTCCTTGTATTTCATTTATCGAAGCACGTCGTTAATTAGTATTAATTTGCATAACTATCTGTTGGAATGTATGTGTTATATTTCGATCACAATAAAATCGAAAAGATTCGAACGTGCTTATGGATGCTTTTCGTTAAAAGTTCCTTCAGGTAACACTACGAGTATGACATGCTTTGTAGATGTTAAAATTATTGTAAAGTACTACAAATGATCTGATCCTGATCATTTATGTGGAGATATGTGAGCGGGGATATTTTATACAAAGGAGTTTATATAAGATCAGACCACGAAATGTTAAGTCTCATTATATAACGCCGTTCATAAGAGAGACTTACATTTAACCAGGATGACCATAGGTAACATGACCTGAATCCTAGTGAGTTGTGAACTTCTGCCTATAAAGGCGGTCCTTTGATTTATATGGATGAGAGTGGCCAGATCATCGACTCAACAAGCCTACCATTTTAGGGATTCATTTGATTGGGGAGCTGAGAACACAACTATACAAGAAGGAATTCACTCCTTCCCCAATGTTGGGGCAAGTAGATAAATTACTCCCTTAAGAGCTGGTTCCGGAGATTGAACAATGTAGCGCCACACCCTCTCTTGGCCCGAGAGGGGTTTGGTCATAATTGGACTATGATTTATTGTTCATTAGAGGGATCAGTAGTATTTAAGGAGTTAGATGTAACCATAGGAGAAAAACGGTATTTTGGCCTAGCTGTACTTATGAGCAATTTGTGAAAGGTCGTCGTACTGTTGATTGGTTATATCCAATGAACACAGAAATATATCAGTAGTGTGCAGAATGCAACCGTCGTCAGTGGAGTGCATGACAGTTAACAGATGGTGAATAATTTAATTAATTATTCATGTACCGTTGGAGTTTCAAGCTACAGGTCCATGAAGTCTCCTCTATAGCTCAACGAGATTTAATGAGAATCAATTTTTGGATTAATTTTAATTGTTCAAATTCATTGAGAGAATTAGTTATATGTGATATAATTAATTTAATCTAATTATATATGATATAATTACTATAATATATTTTGATACACTATAATATAAAGTTTATTTAAGAGGAAATAAATATTTGAATACGATTCAAATATTAATTATATGAATTTGATTCACATAACTAAATTTAATATAAATGGGATTTATATTAAATGTCATTGGTAAGAGAATAGACACTATAAGTTATGTGTTATATTTGATATAACATATAGTTTAATATATATTATATGATGAGGTAGTTATCATACAAATTTATATATTAAATTGATTTATGAAAATGTGGTAGTGGGGAAGTAAAAAGAGAGCTCACAAAACTTTTGGATTCTCATCCAGAGAATACATAGGTAACGTTCGTGGTGGTATCCTCATTGGCGCCTAGAGGGTTCGAGATTGTTCGTGACAAGATTTGAAGAAGGAATCCTATGAAGAAGAGTTTTTCAAGGGTAAGGTTTCTTAAACCCTTTTACTATTTTGCAATTTATCTGCATTTTTCTTTTAAATGCATAATCTATATGTTTTTGCTGTAAAGTTTATGTTCTGTAAATTTTGTGTATTTGGTCGATCCCATTGTTCTGTTCCAGGACCTTCAACGGTTCATACAATCCGGAGTAAGCTCAGCAGTAGAATTTTAAAATTGAAGCCTCTATGAGACAGTGTTGCAACGCTACCTTCATAATGTTGCAACGTCGTTCTTCAACTAGCCCAGATATCAAGAAGATATCCCGAGGCGTTGCAACGCTAGGATGAAGCGTTGCGACACTGTTCATCCCAACCCAGTTTCTGCGCGTGCCATTCATCCAATGGTTCGACTAAATCGGTTTGACCAGTTCAGGCCTTGGTGTTCCGATTCAACTTGATTTTGACCGGTTCAACCCTTTTTGAAGCCATGGAAGTCCAGTTCAGATGGTTCAGGTCTGGTTCGATTCAGTTTGTGCGGTCTAGAGGCTTTGGGAAGCTGATTTTTAATTATTAATGTAATAATTAATTTGTTTGCTTATTTAGGATGCCAAAACTAGCCCATTTCAGTATGTGTTTAATTATTTATGCATTATGAATGTATGTTCAATTAAATTAAGTCTTGTATGTGCATAAAGCATGCCATGTAGATTTAAAATCCCACCATAGGAAACATGAATCATGCATTGAAAATATGTTATAAAATGTTATAATATATAGTATGTACGATTAGGGTTTCATGTGTTTAATATAATTATTATATTAAAATCTGGAATGCTTGATGTATGTTATAGCATGTTTATAATTTTATAAAGTGTTATAAAATAAGTTAGATATTTAAAATCTATAACAAATTGAAGCAACATGCTCACTTAGGGTTAACAAATAACAACTTGTTTTAATAGTTAAAATAGGTCATTATCTTGTAAAACTTTGGTTACAAACTCAATCGGTCTATAATCCTGTCTAAGGCTGGAGGTATTTAAGTTACAGTTTACGAAACATCTGCTACATGGAGATTATAATCGAATTATTGAGCGTTGATAACCCAGTTTTATGAGCATACAAGTGCGGTGTGAGATAATAAAATGATTTTATCACTTAGACATTGTAACAACCCGACCCCCTAGGACTTAAGTTAGGCCGTTACTAAATACATGCATGCATAGAACTTAAAACGACATCGTTTTATGGTGAAATAAATGCTAAATAAATAAGGTAAGTTCAATAGTCCTTCATTAAATTCAAATATTAAAATAAATAATAGGGTAGTCATAAATCATAAATGATAATAATAAGTCTGAAAACAATTCTTAATAGTAAGTTTCAAACAACAAAACTAAAAGTTGAAAAAAACATGGAAAGAAATCTAAATATCATGAGCGGAAGCATAAAACTGGTCCTAGTGGCTCGATCACGAATTCCGCTTGTCAATCGTCGGTGCGTCTCTATCTTTACCTGAAACAATAGCATGAGAAAGGATGAATATAAAATACTCAGTAAGTAACCCCACTACTGGGGTCGGGCTAGACATTTATGTCTTCTAGATGCCTACCTCTGGTAGAACATAAAAACTGCTTTAGTTCTCATGGGACACATACATACATGAAAAACTGATTTCTATCCTACTGTAGTTAAGTATGCTCACTACCTCTGGTGAAACAACCCCTGGTGAATCCCGAAGGAAACACAATCTGGTGAATCCTGAAGGAAACACAATATCTGGTGAATTCCGAAGGAAACATAATATCTAGTGGGCATCTAACTAACCAGTAAAGATATTATCACAATCTCAACATCACAATTATCACAACATGGTTCTATAACATACATATACACCTCAATATCATGGCTATACAACATGCATATATGCCTCAATATCCTCATATCAAATACAACCTCAGTGAATCAAGTATCACCTCCTACTAGTAAGTATCTACATGCACAAATAAATCTTTCAGATTCTCATACAAGAACATATATCAGTCATACTATACTATCTATCTATCATGCTATCGTTCTGTCATAATATTCATCTATGATGCTGGCATATATCTAGTGTCTGGCCCGTGAGCAATTCAGTAGTAAGATTACTTACCTCGAAGTCAAATTCAAATATTAATCCAAGCTAATGATCTCCAACAAGAATTAAGTCCCCTAATACTAAATTTTAATCTTTGGAACCAAGACCCAAACATACAAATTTAGTCCAACGATCACCAATTAACTTACCCAAACGAAACTTGATCAACAAACACTCGCAAGATTTTGCCTCCAAAATCTCCTCTTACCAATGGATGATGAATTGGAACCTTCAAAATACATAAAATTAAACCATCATTTAGTCCAATAATCAATTGGTGCCCAACAACCAACAACAAAGATCACAACGCTTACCAAACTACTTGCCGAACAAACTCAAATCCGCTGGACAACAAGTTGCGCACTTTGAAGTACTCCAATCTTGGATCTAAATTCCAAATATAATCGGCATCAACAAAAAAGAATCCAAAATTTAATGGGCAACTAAGAACCTTCCAAATCTCAACCGCTCTTACCTAAATCTAAGAGTCCGACGAAGACCAAAGCGGACCCAACGCAGAAGGGACGACAGTGATCGGCAAAGGTGCGACTGGGGCGGCGGAAGCGACGGACACGCAGCTGGAGGGGATCTGGACGAGCGGCTCGGTTGGGCGGAGGCTCATAACGGTCGTTTGGCGTCCGATCCAGGTGCGTTCAACTTTAGTGCTCGGGTGGCTCGCAACAACGGCTGAAGGGCTGCTTGTGGCTCGGAAGGGGCGACGCACTGGCGTTCGGCTTCAGATCCGACGAGTCCAAACAACGGCGGTCAGCGGCGCTTCAAGGTTGGCGACTATTTGTCGGCGTTGGGCTCGGCGGAAAGCGTGGCTGCTGGGAGGTTCGACGGCGAGTGTTTTCACGAGGGGGGCGCGTGACGTGAGGAAGAAGGAGAAGGGAAAATTTGATTTTTTGTTTTTTTGTTTTTTAAAAAATAAAGACTACAAAGGAAATAAAATAAACTTTCTTTTATTCATTTCCTTATTCCACTTTATTTTATTAACTTACTTTCTTTCCTAAAAATGAAATTAATTCCTGCCATAAATTTTTAAGTTGAAAAATTTCAACGTCAAATCCATTAATTTCCTGCAATTACACTTGAAGTCAAAAATTCCAAAAATTCCCTCAAATAATAAAAATTACTGAAATTACTGTAGGGTGTTATAGACATCATAGGTTAAAATCCAAATATAAACGTTATACTTGGATTAACCACATAGACTTAGGATGTTTTTTAGCTGGAATACACCTAAGTAAAAGAATATACCCAAACATTTAGAACACTTCAGTGGGAGATTAATAATATATATGATATATTATTTTTAGCTCTCATGTCCCTAAGAGTTCACACCGTGGGATCCATCCTTGGCTTCGTGTCATTTTTACCGCGACTACTCCATTTAGAAAGTATTTGCATGGGTCAATAACAACGTGAATAGGGGAAGTCGTTCATAGTAAGTGGGTGCAGGAAATGTGTCAGCATATTCTACGGTCTCTTCTGTTAGTTTAAACCGTGAGATTCTTATGTTGCACCCACTGTCATTTTTAGGCGGTATTAGGTAGTTTTCTGCTATGATCCCCTCAGAGGGTTGTAACATAAGATTAAGAACAACTTAAACTTAAAAAAATGAATAGGATTTCTTAATTCCGTCTTCAACATTGTCTTCCAATTCGGGGGCTTGTTGATATTGTTCTATAAAATCTAAAAATGGAAGGTCACACTTACAAGAGTTGTTAGTAAGTTCTTGACCGAAAATGGTAACTAAATAACTAATAGAAGAAAGAGTTATTCTCGAATTAATGTTCAGTCAAGAATGTCTTGCTTTAGTGAAGAAGTATTTGACTGCCCCTTGGTATCATCTATCCTGACTCACTAAAATATCGTTACAAATAAATAAAGAACTTTGGGTACTTTATTATTTTTGATAAAAAAAAATTAGATTTAGAAGGAATTTTCTGATAGAATTTATTAATGTTTTAGCATGTTGAACTCGATAATTCAACTCTTAGCTTCTGATAAG
The DNA here is from genome assembly GCF_027475165.1 of Benincasa hispida. Taxonomy (NCBI): domain Eukaryota; kingdom Viridiplantae; phylum Streptophyta; class Magnoliopsida; order Cucurbitales; family Cucurbitaceae; genus Benincasa; species Benincasa hispida. The sequence goes on along the minus strand of NC_143483.1, from coordinate 46,685,889 downwards.
TTCAATGGCGAGGGTTATTCAAATTGGAAATAAACATAAATACAATACTAATTGTTGATGATTTGAAATTTGTTTTAATGGAGGAATGTCCTCCTCTTCACAGTTCAAATACAAACCGAAATGTTCAGGATGCCTATGACAGATGGGTTAGGGCTAATGAAAAGGCCAAAACCTATATTTTAGTGAGTATATCTGATGTGCTTACTAAAAAGCATGAATCCATGGTCATCGCTAGGGAGATCATGGAGTCGTTACAAGGGATGTTTGGGCAACCATCCTCATCTGTTTGACACGATGGTATAAGATACATTTACAATTCCCGCATGAAGGAAGGGACCTTTGTTAGGGAACACGTTATGTACATGATGGTCCACTTCAATGTTGTGGAAGCAAATGGCGTTGCCATAGGCGAGAAAAGGCAAGTCAGTATGATCATGGAATCTCTTCCGAAGAGCTTCCTAACTTTTCGCACAAGCGCTGTGATGAATAAGAATGATTATTATTTGACAACTTTTCTAAATGAACTCCAAATTTATAAATCATTAGCGAAAAATAAAAGTCAAGAAGGGGAAGCAAATGTTGTTACCCAAAAGAAATTTTTGATGGGATCTACATCTAGTACAAAACCTTCAGAAAAGAAGTCTAGTCCTTTAAAAGATAAAAGTATCCAAATGAAGAGAAAGGGAAAAAGGAAGAAGTCTTCTGCTAAAAAGAGCAAGACTAAAGTTGCAAAAGGAAAATGTTTCCACTGCAATGTTGATAGGCGTTGGAAGCAAAATTGCCCAAAATATATTGTAAAGAAAAAACTGAGAAGGCAAACCAAGGTAAATCTGATTTATTAAGTTCTCATTTATCATGGATATTGGATTCAGGCGCCGCTGATCATATTTGCACTTTCATTCAGGAAACTAGTTCTTGGAAGCAGCTAACGAAGAGCGAGATGACTTTCAAGGTGGGAATAGGTGGAGTCATTTCAACTCATGCAGTGGGAGATCTCAAGTTATTTTTTTAGAGAAGCTTACATTTTGCTAAAAAATGTATACTATGTACCTAATATGAAAAGGAACTTAATCTCTGTATCCTGTTTACTAGAACATATGTACAAAGTTACTTTTGATGTAAATGAAGTGTTCATTAGTTCAAGAGTTGTTCACATATGTTCTGCTAAACTTGAAAATAACTTATATGTGTTAAAATCAACTAAGGCAAAAGCAATTTTAAACATAAAAGTGTTTAAAACAACCAAAACTCAAAATAAGAAACAAAGATTTCTCCTAATGCCTATCTTTGGCACTTAAGACTTGGACACATAAATCTCAATAGGATTGAGACATTAGTAAAAAATGGACTACTAAATTAGTTAGAAGACAATTCTCTTCCTCCATGTGAGTCATGTATTGAGGGAAAATTGACCAAAAATCTTTTCCAGGAAAAGATCTTAGAGTCAAAGAACCTTTGGAACTTGTACATTCAGATCTTTGTAGTCCAATGAATGTTAAAGCTCGAGGAGGATCTGAGTATTTCATCAGTTTTATTGATAACTATTCAAAATACAACTATATTTACCTAATGCATCATATGTCCGAAACTCTAGAAAAGTTCAAAAAGTATAAGGCAAAAGTCGAGAACTTATTAGGTAAAACAAGCATCTTGGTCATGGAATATAAGATTTGACACTGTAATAAAATCTTATGGTTTTGAACAAAATATTGAGAACCTCGTGTTTACAAGAAAATAGTCAACAAAACTATAGCTTTTCTGGTACTGTTAAATAAGCACATGGACAGTGATGAATGATGGAAATGGAATGTGGATGATGTGTTATGCTTATTCAGATTTTATGTGATACTACTTCTAGAGGTATGCGTTATTAATGAAATGCTAGTAGTATGTTATGCGTTGTCATAAGTTTCCTTGCATTGAAACCAAGTATAATTCTACCGCAAGTTTCTCGAAGTGATCTGAGGTCGAACACAGGGATTGCATAGTTAATACATTACGTTCGTGATATATGCAACCGAGGGTTTTTCAATTAATAAAAAGTGTATTTGTACAGGTATCTAAAATTGCGGTAAAGTAAAATATTGCAGTAAAAAAAAGTTGCGATAATAAAATAAAAGTGCATAAAAGTAAACCTAAGCTATTATGATACAAGATATAAGATACTGATACATGATACTGAGTTTGAGACCGACTGTGAAGATTATACAAAGGGTCGTGTTATGCGGTGACAAGTCTTTATGTATGAAACAGAAATAGAAAGGGTAATTAATATAGACATCGCAAGTTTATTAATTGTGTTAAAGATATAACTACGGTTCCGCTTTCCCTTGGCGTACACCTCTCGGTGATCGGCCGTGTTCCCACCTCTCTGTGGTGAAACAGGGATGAACGTAATGAACGCAAGGTTGCTTCCATCTCTGGAAGTACTTCTTGCTTTAGTTAACACATTCTTCCAACCTTTTCTCGACAAGAGGAATGACATCTTCACTTCTGCTCTCACAGGTGAAGATGCCGTCTAGCATGCTTTAGCTAAACATATTCATTTCTTTAGCACATATTAATTTACTTGTTAGGTTCAAGCTAATTACCAAGGGATTAAGAAAACATCATAGAGAAAGTGATTAATGGAGGAATGGAAATAGACAGAAAGATGGAGATGAAAATGATCATGACATTCAATACTAATATTTAGCGTCTGATACATAATGGGAATGATAGACTGAGAAGATGAATACAATTGATGGTAAAGAGATAGAAACAAATACAAAAAAGTGCCAACGATTTGACATAGATCTGGACGGTGGATTTGCCTGCCGGAGGATGGAGTGGATGAAGAGAAGAGCTTCCCTCTCAGGTTTGCTCGTCCGGTAGAAGTGACCTTGGTACAGAGCTTCCACGGTGGGGATTGAAAGGATTTGCCTTGAGACTCACCTCTCGGCCTTGTCTCTTAAATCTTCCCGGATCTTCTCCGATCAGGCTCTTCAAACCAGTCTCTCTCTCAATATACAAATATCAAAATATGCCCGTATCAAATATATTTTCCAATAGAATTTCAGAGGCTATTTATAGGCTCAACTTTGACTCTCTGACTTGTGGACCTCACTTTATTGTTATGGAAATTTCGGAAATGGTGGAGTGAATATTCCTTCTGTTACGCGATCAATTTCGTCATAAATAAACAATAGTCAGCTGTACACGTGTCAGGATCCTCCGCAATTGCATTGCTCTTTTGCATCTTCGATCGTTTGCCCGCATACGGTGTTGTTTTTTTATTACCGCATGCGGTTGAAGTTGCGTTGATCGCTTAGCTCTTGATCGATTGTCGCATGTGCCGTCATTGCGTTGATCGTCTATTCATTTTTGAATGATTGGCACAATGCGACGTAGATGCGTTGTTCTTTTTATCTTGAGCCATGAACGCATGCGATGACTTGATTTCCTACAAAACAAACTTGAAATATTCTTTTCTACCATCGCAATGGTGTCAGTGGGTGTATTGACGACAATTTATAATTCTTGCATTTCTTAGCTAATTTCTCTACAATTGACGCAATATTCCTTTTTTTTGGCTGCAATATCTAAATAAAATAGTATAAATAACTTGTATTTCTACAAGTTATCACCTGCTCATTGGAAATGAAGAAGTAGGGTTCCTTGCTGACGTAAAGAGATGGCTAACATCGCAGTTTCAAATGAAAGATTTAGGAGATGCACAGTATCTTCTTGGAATCCAAATATTTTGGAATCGCAAGAACAAGATGTTAGCACTATCTCAAGCATCTTATATTGACAAAATGTTGTCAAGATATAATATGCAAGATTCCAAAAGAGGTTTGTTACCTTTTGGACATGAAATTCATTTGTCTAAGGAACAATATCCTAAGACACCTCAAGAAGTTGAGGGAATGAAAAAAATTCCTTATGCATTAGCAATTGGGAGCTTGATGTACGCTATGTTGGATACACACCAAGACATATGCTTTGTAGTCCGAATAGTCAACGGATTCCAGTCTAACCGTGGATGTAGTCATTGAATTGCTATTAAGAACATCCTCAAGTATCTTCGGAGAATGAGACACTCTATGCTCGTGTATAGTTCTAAGGATTTGATCCTTATTCGATACACCAATTCTGATTTTCAAACTGATGTGTGTTCTAGAAAATCTACTTCAGGATCAGTATTCACTATAAATGGAGGAGCTATAGTATGAAGGAGCATCAAACAGAGTTGTATCGCTGACTCCACATTGGAAGCTAAATAGCATGTGAAGTCGCTAAAGAAACAGTGTGGCTCAGAAAGTTCTTGACTGATTTGGAAGTGGTTCCAAATATGCATCTGTCAATCACCCTGTATTATGATAGTAGTGGAGCAGTTTCCACCTCAAATGAACCAAGAAGCCATAAACGAGGAAAGCACATCGAACGAAGGTACCATATCATCAGGAAGATAGTACACAGAGGAGACGTGAATATCACGTAGATAGCCTCAGAAGACAACCTAGCTGATCTGTTTACTGAGGCCCTCACAGCTAAGTGTTCAAGGGTCACTTAGTAGGACTAGGACTACGAGCTTCATAAATTTAGGATAAGTGGAAGAATTCATGGGTATATAGATGTCCTAGTTTATTATATTTTTCCTCTCAGTTTCAACATTATATATTTGTATATATTTAAAACTCACTGGAGTTTTAGTCCAAGTGGGAGTTTGTTGGAAATGTCCTAAAACTCACAATTTATAAACAATAAACATATTCTATTCATAATAAATGTATTATTTGAGACTTCTTTCTTAAAAGGTGTTAATGAATTGCATTCATCTATAAATCCAATAAAAGAACCTAAGACTATAACATGAATACTTAAACTTTATATAGAGACATAAAAGAGGATCAAGTTTTAGTATATAGCCAAAAAGGTCTACAAGTTTATGGATAAGGTTGGGTACTTTATCTTAGGAAAAATGGATGCGACCCACTTTGTATATTAATACAAACAATGTAATCCCAAAGTCGTTCATGTGGAGACATGCGAGTGAGGGCATCCTATGCAAAAGACATTTGCATAAGACCGGACCACGAAATGTCACTTTTCTTTACAACAACCATTTAATGTTAAAACTGACCATTTCAATTCAATGACCTAAGGTAACTCGATCTTAATCCTGAGCTAACTATGAACTTCTATTTATTCGATATTATCCTTTAATCTGCATAGGTAAGAGTGGTTCAACATCACCACTCAATAAGCCTCTCATTTTAGGGGTAAGACTGGATAGATAGCTAGAAACATAGTCTCGAAGACGGAATTCATTCTTACCCGTTTTAAGGTCAACAGATAGGTTGTTCCCTTAAGTATCGACTCCTGATCTTGAACAAAGGGCCCCTGCCCTCTCGTGGTTGAGAGGGATCCGATTTATTGGTTGGACCATAAACCAATTGTTCAATTGAAGATCAGTGGAGACTTAAGGAGCAAGATGTATTACAGGGGTAAAACAATATTTTTGGCCTAGCTGTAAATATGAACGATTGATGAAAGATCAACTTACTGACTATGGTTAAATCAAGTGGACATAAATATATTTACAGTGAGGAGAGTGCAACTATTGAACTATAGTGGTGTGTCTCAGTAGTTAACAAATGTGATTAATTCGGTTTAAAGAGTTTAGCCAATCTCAAGTCGTTGACGAGGTGTTATAGAGAGTGACGAATTAAACATTACGATTCTAAAGAGTTGATAATATTTAAATATGATTTAAATATTTGATGAGGTGTTATATTAATTTAATATTTGATATTAAATTAAAATTGATTTAATTAATTTTCCAAATTTATTTATTAAATTTTGAATTTATGAAATTCAAAATTATGAAATTGATTAATTGGATTTTTGATTTATGAAAATCTTTTCATAAACTTTATTTAGTTTAAATTGAATTTGAAATTTAATTTTTAAAATTAAGTTTAAACAATTATTCAATTTCATGAATAAAAGAAAAAAAAATGGAAATTGGAAATTAAATTGGAAGTGGAAAAAATCCTTTAATTTCCCACTTTCAATAGCACCTCATGCCACTTAAATTCCATGCAATTTGGAGTGACATTTTCTTTGTTAATCTGATTTGTATGATTAACTCTTACAAATTGAAGTTTTGAACTGATTTTGATGAACATGCAAATTGATTTTGTGAAAGAAAAATAGCACGATTTTGTCTTTCTATCCAACTCCTAAAACCACCTCAAATTCATCTCAATTTGAGTTTCACCACCCAATCTAAGTCCCAAAGATGGTAGAGAAGACTTTGGTGGTGGTCTACTGCAGAGATAGATGAAGATTTACGTGGAAATTTCAAACAATTTGATGGTTTCATCAAATGTATGATTCTAAAACCCTAATAGTTAGAAACTATGAACATGCATGCTAATTATCTAAAATTGATATACTTAGAGTGCTTAGATCGTTAATTGCTCCCGTATGTTGAACGTCAACACCATCATGGTAGTAATCAATGACATAGTTTATCAATTGATAAATTTCGAAATTTGGATCTTAAATTGGTTATATTTGTAAAGGGCCATAGTTAATACTTTGTGTATCTTTGTATATTTGTAACTGCTCCTTAATCATTAGCTATTTATCAATAGGGCCTAAACTATTCATATACTGCAACATTGAGCCCAACCTAAAAATTTGTTGAGCGCAATAATGTACGATGAGGAAATTGTCAGCACGTTTAAGTTTTTACCTTACAAAACTAACATTATTTTTGAAAACTCGTAAAAATAATTTTTCTCGATCCATCTCGGATGAGACCGACCATGAGATTTTAGTTAAAAAAAAAAATTCCAACTTATCGGTTGATTGAGGCTTTTTCAATACATCTCGCCAGATTATATACTAAGATTATGTGCATCTTGGTATTAATTTCAGACAAAATAATACCGAGATTCTATAAATTTGAGCTTTTTCGATGAAATTCCGAGTATAATTAACATCAAAATTCATATATTTGAGCTTTCTCGATGGATCTCGAGTAGGATTATTCTATATATATCCTAAATCTTACCAAATTTTTCGAAAAATATGATATTTTCCAACCTATAATTGAATCAATTTGGAAAATTTATTTTGATAATTGGAAAACCTATTTGAAATTTTGGAAATTCTTAATTGTAAAAACATATATTATGCTAAAGATCTGAAAAATGACCGTAATAATTTGATATAAGAAAATTTGAAAATAATATAAAATTTGATATAAAGTTTGAAAAGAATAGATTATATTAAAATAATAGTGTTTAATGTACAAGAAGGTACAAAATTATCCATAAATTAGAAAAAGTTAAGATCTTTTAACTTGGTGGTGGAGATGGATAGACAAAAACTATTTTTACGAATTTTTAATAGTCTTGTAATGACAATTCCCTGATGCACCGTACGAGTCTACGACGGACCACCACCGTCCCCGTCGTACTCCGCCTTCCAACCGGCGTTTCAGCCTCTCGGTTTTTCGCTTTTCGGTACTTGCAATAAGCTTTTTGTTCGTAAACGAGTTCGATTGCTCAGAGCTCACCAAGCATCAAGACTTTTCCTGGTATTCTCGTTCCTTTGTTGAGTATCGTCTTCTAGCTACTGTTGAACTACAATGATTGGTCGATAAAAAAATGCTTTTCGTGTAGCTATTGATCATAACTGTCTGAATATTTATCATCGGGAGAGTTCGTGTTCACCATTTCCTCTCTGGCTAGAGTTTCTAGTGCGAGTACTGGTGTTTTCTAATTCCTGTTTGAAATTCACGAGGTTCTTATTGTTATTTATCCTATGATTCAAAGTATCTTAGATTATAACTGTCATTTCTTATTACACATGTTTATGAGATTCTAGTGATTGTTTAAGTTAGCCTGATTTGGTTCTCCGGTAGATTTGTGCTTCAAGGAAATAGAATAATCTTTGTACGCATTATCGTCCGACATCTGGAACGCTTTGGGTATTTCTTTATTTGACTGTGAGTGCTGTTAGCCAGTTAGTCGTCCACCACGAAAGTCGATATTCTTAATTACAAAGAATCCATATGTGGAAGCTGGAAGGTAATGAAAAAGCATTATGTTATAATTGGGATCTTTAATGACTGAGGAAAGATGGAGGCCATCCACTTTGAGAATTGGAACCACCCAAAATTCAAAAGGCAACTTCGTACCACAAAGATGTCTAAAAAAAGAAAGTGGGATACGGTGCATAGTTCTTTTGACAGCTGTTGGCTCCAATAACTTTGCCTTAAACAACAACCACCTGATATCAAGAATAGAAGATCGGGCAAAAGGTTCAAAAGTGAAAAAATAGAAGACTTGATCCGTTGGAGAATTCTTTCAGTTTGTCTTCGTTTCTTATTGTGCTGATATCTTTCAGCTGTTTCTTGAATAAAATTCTGGGTATTGTTTGGAAAGACCTTCAACGGCTACCGCAAAAAGAAGCAGAAAATAACAGAAAAACTAAAAGAAAACAACAAAATAAAAAATACAAAAATTTACGTGAATAACTCGTAGTTCGGAAAAAAAATATGGTCTACTGGAAAGCAATCCACCATGTGAAAAATAAATTGTTACAATCACACAGAATAATTCCCTCCACGATCTCATTTACTAAGGCACTCTCTCAAAATTTTTGTACCACTTACCTTTTTTTCACTCTCGATCTAGAGAATACATAAAGGGAATTTAATTGAAGTTAGAACATTCAAACTTAAAAGTGTTTCTAATTAAGACAATTTGAAACTAAAGCCACATTCAAATTTAAAAGTGTTTCTAATTAAGACAATTTGAAACTAAAGCCATATGCTCCTTTTATAGTGCTTGACGCCCATACTTCCTTGAACCTTTTCGACATGGGATGGCCACTCTTCTAACATTATTTTAAAACTCAACAGGCATATCAATAGAAATATTCAATCAGGTGCTTCAGGCATATTGACTTTTGTAATTATCAGTTTAGTTTTATTCTCTTGGATCGAGTTCTTTTTTGTACTTGAACTTATTTTTTATGCCTTTGTATATCTGTTCATACATCTCGATGAAAGCTTTGTTTCTCTAAAAGTAGATATAATGATATTCAACCTGGTGTGGAAAATTACTTGTTTTCTCTTTGCTGCTTGATCTTCTTTGATGTTAGGACAAATAATAGGAAAAAAAAAATAAAGATGGGAAGGAACAAGGAAGAGGAGTAAGGACAGGAGAATTCCCTCGAGGTCATATAGCTTGATTAGTTTAAAAAATTAGTGATTTGGCTTCCCACTTGATGCATCTTTTGACCAGTTTGATTTTTATATCTTCTCGTGATTAAGCTGTATATTTTTACTCTGTGCACTAACATTTGTTTTGCCATGCGTGTTATAAAGAGAACCCACTAAGATTGGATGGCACAGTCCATTGGTTTCCGTACTTTTTCCTTATTCTCCAATGTTGCTATTATTTTTGCATAGGCAACTTTCCGCTTTCTATAAATAGACATTTGGCTCTGAGAATACTGTAATTCTCTATTGGAATCTTTCTACTCCTTCCTAAATGAAGAATATCAAGAAGACCATGTATTTTATATTTGCTCTCTTTTTTCAAGTATCTAAAGCAATAGCTTTTCCCGCTTGTTCCAAATGTGGAAATCTTGAAGTTCCTTATCCGCTTAGCACAAATGACAACTGTGGAGACTCTAGGTACAAAGTTTATTGCCATGATGATATTCTTCAATTCAAGTCAAGTGAAGGGTTTTACTATACTATTCATTCCATCGATCCTAATGCCTATAAGCTTATTATAAGCCCACCTGAAATACAGAAAGAGAGTTGTTACTCTTCTGATCTCTCTTTAGGAGGTTTAAGGCTAGATGAAAATTTGCCTTTCAATGTTTCTACACACAATACTGTCATGCTGCTAAATTGCTCCAATAATCTTATAAACTCGCCCCTGAATTGTTCAATAAACAGCCCTTGTAGGCAGTTTGAGGAGAAAATGAAGGAAGCAAGTGGGTGCAAGAACACCCTTTGCTGTACGTACTTGAAAGATTCAGCCATGACTGCCCACATGATAAGAGTCAGAATTGGAGGGTGCACTGCTTATACTTCCGTGGTCAATTTTAAGCATGGCGATTCAATTGAAACCTGGAATTATGGAATTGAATTGCAATGGATTCCTCCAAACTAGATTTATTTTCTGGGACATATGCTGGTCCTGAGTTTTAATCCTTTTTTTTTTTTTGGTGTGTTTTTCATTTGACTGGTTGATGAAAGCTTTTTGGTTCCTTTTGGTTGCCTACCATGTACTTCATTGTTTGGTTTTCGTTCCATATTTTGTTTTGATGCTCAATGCTAATGCATGCCCTACAATTCTGTCCTTTTTTCCCACTTCATTATTATGTACATTATATTAGATGTCTATGGTGGTACGATAAAACTCTTATTATACTCATGTAAGTCAAACTTACATAGGGTGGCCTCTTTTTCCACTATTGAGAATTCAAAATGGGTTGTTGTGAGTGTTAAATCATTTTTCCATTCAAAACTAAGACATAATGGATACTCCGGCTAGCTCTTAAGAATACTAAAGGGATGATTACAAAGGCTCTAAAGGGACTCAGTCCAATATGCATTCAACTCAACAAAACGAATATGAAGCAAACAAGGCCTTTGCTAGGTCATGAGCTATTATATGCCTAGGAACATCCCAAAGATAGAGAGAAAAAATAGTGGCTAGGGAATAAATATTAGAAATGAAAGCTGTAATATCATATCATGACGATAGGGTGGTAGACATCTTCAACCAACAATTTGAAGTCTTATTAAATGTACAATTTGTACAATTCATCTCTCGAGGAAAACGAGTACCCTCCTGAATAGAGGAAACTTCCACAAGTAAAGCATTTTGGCAGCTGCCCTTTCAATAGCAATAGGACTCCATGCTTGTTTGGAATGACTTTCCAAGGACTTAAAATATATTTTTTATGTGCTAGTAAAGGGTTTTTAAACATTTAAGCATGCATTACAAATAGATCCTACGATCATGCATGCTAAAAAGTTTGTCTAAAAAGTTGTGTCTAGCTGTCTAGGAGGTGTCCACTTGGGTCCTCACTGCATCTAGAGGTAAGAAAAGGGTGACTTTCTCTTTTGAAGAATTAGCATCCTTCAAAAAGGCACAGTTGGATTAGATTGTTGCAACTTTTAGAGATTTCCACTTGATTTTGAATCTCAAATAAAAAAGTAATCTTTTGGGCACATAGGAACCTCTTTCTGACTGCTTATATAAAATCCTTTCATAATCTTAGATCAAACTTACATAGATATGGCCTCTTTTTGCCCCATATATATTTAAAGTAAGTTGTGAGGGACAAAACATCCTTCCAAACAAGGAGAACAGACACTTCAGCACTAGTAAAAGTTCAAGGTAAGTTACAAAGGGCTCTATAAAAAGCCACCCTGTACCTGAACATAATACCCACTTGGTGAATGAGGAAGAATTTATGAAACATGATTGGTACTGGTAATATTGTTTTTGTTTATTTATGACATGTTTGATAACTATCTCGTTTTTTTCCCCTGTAAATAGAAACATTATAATAAATCGTAGTGCATAAAAGGGACACATGGAAGAATACGAAATCTTCATCTTGTTCTTGATTTTGGTATTCAATGTGCATGGTCTTTTGGTGTTGTTCCACAAATTTTGAACAACTGAAGTGTTGCATTGCAAAATGATACATAACTCTTTTGCGTGAATTGCAGGGAAGTTTCAGTGACCTACACAACTACGAAGGTTAGTCACAACATCATTGTCGTTGTCGGTAAGAAACCGTGCTTTCATTCAGATGAATGAAAGAATATTTAAGGACATACAAATAAACTAAGTCTGACAAAAACAACAGGAAAAATATCCATCATTAGCCATAGAAAGGGACTCAAATCCAAAAGAATAAGACTAAGCTCATAATTACAAAAAAGTTTAGTCGCCAAAGGTGCTTAATCGAGCTACCTCCCGAACATCCTCTCCCCATATTAGGAGAAGTTGAAGGTTTAATTTAGAGTAATGCTGAAATCAGACTTTTTCTGAAATTTGATTGGAAGTAAAATATTAATCACAATGTTAGGAGAATGTTTGTAGTACACATATGGCTAGTGGAGTGGCAAAGTTATATAATCATTTCACAATGGAATCTTGCCCAAGAAAAAAAAAAAAAAGGATCCTATGAAGGGACAGTCCAATTTACAAAGGCTCTTATAAAAGAAACATCAACAATATAAAAATGGCAAGTGCACAATACAAAAAGGAAAGGAAGTTAAAATATAAGCCAAGTGGCTTATTCCACACACTGGGATGGGATCAGAATGGGAGACCCACATTCACTTTTCCATTCTTTTCATTTTCTTTTAGAGAAGCGGTATTGCCAAAAAGAACTTTCAAAGTGATCTCAAAACATGAATTTGATAACAGAAAATTTGTAAAATTAGAGTTTTATGTCATATCTTTGGTGGTAAATTTAGAAATTGATCAAAATTTTGAAAGTTGTTCAAAATGCATTTATGGACTAAAACAGTTATAGTTGCCAATTTTGGTTGTTTCACTCTTTTTTGACCCCTCTATTAACATTTTTTTAGTTTTTCTGTAATTTGAAAAAAAAAATCAAATATAACGCTTTAAAAAAGTGTGAATTAAGATTTTTTGTAAATTGTTCTTGGTTTGTTTTCAAATCCTATTTTTACCTCTAACTGATCTATTTGGTAAAAAATCTGAAAACAAAAATTTAGATATAGGAGATTCAATAAAAATAAATGTATTTTATGCTTTTAGATATTGTTTTGTAACGTATACAGAAATTGAAGAAAAGAGTGAATTAAGGCTTTTCGTAAATTGTGCTTATGGGATTGTTTTTGAATCCTATTTTCACGGTTGTCAAATGGGTCTATTTGATAAAAAATTTGAAAAAGGAAATTTGAAAATAGGAGATTCAATGAAAATAAATGTATTTTATGTTTTTAGATAGTGTTTGGTGACAGATTCAAAAATTGGATTCTAATTTAAATAATTGTTTAAAATGTCTTTGATATTATAAAAATAAATTATAAAACTAGTTACCCAACTAATATTTAGTTGACAATAAGTTATTATTAATTTATTTATAAATATGATTTATGTTAAAAAAATTATATGATTATTATTTAATAATATTATATAATTTATAATACATTATGTTATACATATTATATTTTTTAAAAATGAATTAAATTTATAACATGGCATATTACATATTTAAATTTTTTTATCTTTATTTAATATAAATCTGTTATTTAAATTTTAAAATTCAAAATCGGGAAACAATGATTAATTTACATTGTTTGGACCACAAAATTTAATAACAATTTTTAGAAATAGAATTTGGATTGTTTGCTAAATATATATTTGTTGAACTAAGTGAATTTGAAAAAATAAAACAGAATTTAGATTTTCTACCAAATAGATCCTTACCTTTTTTAAAGTTTAAAGATTTAGGTCAATTGGAATATTTACGTAGTTTTTTTTTTAAAAAAAATAATTAATTTTATTTTAAATAATTATTTTACCCTTCCATCATGATTCTAAGTCCACATTTTCTCTATTTGACTAAATTGTTGTATGGTCTACACTTTGGTTATTAGGAAATTATTTTAAATGATAAAACGGTTGAAAATATTTACAAATAATGACAAAATATTAGTCTATTGCAGTCTATAACAAATAGACAGTGAAATTTTGCTATATTTATAAATATTTTGGTTCATTTTCCTATATTTGAAAATAACCCTTTGCTATTTAATATAAAAACAATATTTCAAATTTTTTTTCGTGTATGAGTAATCCATTTAAGTTCATGTACTTTCAATAAACAGAATTAATATTCCCTTTATAAATTGTAAAAATATATTTACATAATATATTTTCTTTTATTGACCATTTAAAGTCTGGCCATTAGTTGTTTAAGATAGTTTTTGGATTTAGAATTTGGAATGATAATTTTCTTATGTTGATCTCTCTTGGGTTGAGGCTAACTGATCCAACCTTCTTACTAGTCATGCTAGGGTTTCATCCCTTTTAGGCCTAGCTATGCTGGGCCTTTGGCCTTTGGGTTTCATAGCCGAGACCAATCAGGTCCAATTTTTCTCGTGCCCACTCTTTCATTCTTTTCTTGCTCTCCTTTCACTATCTTACGCTTGATTCCAAAATCCACCTATAACGTTAGGCCCACTCCCAAGTTAGGGTTCGTGATTTTCCAAGTCATTTATCGTGGGTTTTAATCTTATGAACCTATCTTGGGAGTACAATCTCTCCTCCAATCTCCACACTACCCCATCACAAAACTTAATTCGAACTTGTTACGGGCTTTTAGGCTTATAGAGCCAAACTGATTTGAACCGTCCATGCATCAAATTATTTATTAGTTTTTATTTAACAACTTTGATGCAATTTTAAGGTTTTTATCTTTTTTATGACATTTAGGTAATGATAATTTTATTATTTTACCATGAGGCATTATGGTTTCTTTTATTGGGAGACTATTTATAGTCGACCATTAGGCTGTTTAAGATAGTTTTTGGATTTGGAATTTGGAAGGATAATTTTCTAATGTTGATGATGGAGATTCATCATCAACTTTGCAATTCTTGATCTAGGGTTGCATGTTTAAGCATCCAGGTAAGTCTCATCTTGCTTGTAGAGTATTCAAACCTTTAGTAGAGGATTAATTTCCCTTATCTATTGATCAAGATCTTCGATCAAAAGGTACAATTCTAGCTTTTCTCTTTAAATTGGCATCGATTGACTTGGGGGTTTTAGAATTTGATGTTAGGGGTTCAATAATTGGGTTCCTAATTTTCAATTTCTAGAATTTTCATATCATTTGAGATCAGAGCCTAGGTTCTAGATCAAATATATCCTGTGAGTATCTAGAATTTCAGCTTTAGATTTGTTTTGTTTTTAATTTGTGTTGTTACTTTGAGAAAGAAAAAAAATTGGAAGAATAAAAGGGGTTCATTGGGAAAAAAATCAGCGCCGATTTGGAAATGAAAATTGAAGGAAGAAGTTGAAAGGCTGCAGATTTGAAATTGGATAAAAACTGGGAAAGGAAACTGTGAAATCAGGGCTTGCAGGTTCGGAAGATTGAATTGCAATTAGGAAAAGAATTGATTAAAAAAAAATTGAAATTGGTGATTTAGAGAATTCAAGTCGGCGATTTGATTGCAGACTTGGCAACTGGGTCGTGGTGTTGCAGAATTGGAATTGGAAAATTTATTGTGGCGAGGCGGTTTTGAAAATAAAAAGATCGAAGAAAGATGGAATTGAAACTATGAACAAAAATTGAGGATAGAGAAGCATGTGTTGATGGTAGTGGGTAGGAAAAGTAGATGGGTGTGAACTTGAAACTAGCATATTTTATCTTGACATTGTCGGTTCATTAGAGCTTAAAGTAACATTTAATTCTATTCTTGTATCATTGCTTTCAAGGGAAGTAAAACTTGATGTGTGTGAGTTGGGAAACAAAAGACATGAGATAATCGAGACAAAAGCAATAAAAATATATGGAGAAGAAAAGTGTGCAAACATTAATGAGAGAGAAAAACATGTGAATAGTATTCGAGCCCTAGATAAAAATGGGAGATAACTAAAATAAAAACTGTGAGTTTGGAATTTTGTGCAGATAAAAGAGTTTGTTTTATGACGGATGAACTTCAACCAAGTTTGTCTAGTTTATTCTTTGAGGTTTTGCAGGATGTTAAAGGTTTGACTATGAAGTAAAGCTCGATGATTGTGTCTAGTTTTTTTTTGTTGGTTTTTTGGTTCTTAATCTCAAATTAATTAATTAATGTTCTGATGATATCAAATCTGAACTTATCCACTCATAGTTTGTGTTTTGAATAGTCTATTGTATAGAGATCACTCAAATTGAAGTTTAAACGAAGAAGAGATGATCGAAACAAGCTCAAAGGAAAAATCTTGAGTTAGTGACACATGATGGACTTTTGATTTTTAGATTGATTTTAAGAGAAAATGAATTTAATATTATTTTATGTTTATATGTAACGACTAGCTTTGGACACATGGTGGACATTTATTTTTTTATTAGATTTTTAGAAGAAATGATTTAAAAAATATATATTATTATATTATTTTTGTTTATGTCTAACGACTAGTTAAGTTTAAAACTTCCACCATTGTTTTTTCTTTTCCAAGATCCAATGGTCCAAATTAAATGTGAGTTTTAACAATTTTTCCACTCTATTTAAACTCATCTTCTTCTTCATGATTTATAATTTTTATTATTTTTCAATCCTCCATAACTCATTAAGCCATCATTATTGCTCTCTCTTCAAGCTTTAATTTTCTTCCTTTCATCTCTCCGAGAGAGATATTTTATGTTGTGAGGATTGATTTATTGAGTGCTAAATTTGTAAATTCACTCTTTTAAAGAGTTTGTCAAGTATGCTACTTATTTTTCCAAACTATTGTAAGTTGATCTTGAAAAGAGAGTCGTTGTAACGGTTTGATCATCAACTATGTAAAGGATCAGGTTTATTCTTGCACCCAGAAAAAGAACATTGTACGGTTTGACTCTAAGCCGTGGAACGAGTAAAGTTCGTAGTGACATACCCAAGAGGAGCTTGGGAAGTGGATGTAGGCCGGTTGTGCCGAACTACTATAAAATTCTCTATGTCATTTTCTCTATCCCTCTCCTATTTAATTAATTGCTGATATCGGATTATTTTGATTGGTTGTTCTTGAATTTCTATATCCATTATCAATCTTGTTATTAAAATTAAATTTTTTAGGTGCTTAGAAATGTTAGTTTTAATTATTTGACTATTTTGGGTCGAATTATTATTTAAATTACTTATTAACAAAAAGTTTATTTATTTGTTTAATCAAGCCTACATTAGGAAAACGTTTTAATTAGTTTGATTAAATCCTATTCACCCTTTTAAGGTTGCAATACTGATCCTACACTTTTGATGGTCGCAATTAGAATGAGGATTGGAATGATCGATATTCTTTTTGAAATAGACGGAATCCAAGATGACACCAACATTTGACATCTCATGATTACAAGATTGTTTTACAAGGGAGACCATCCAAGAGGAGTAGTACGAAATTGACATTATTTTCCTCTCATGACTTCAAGATTGCATTACAAGTTTTGACTTGGATTCAAGGACGAATCCTTCAAAAGAAGGAAAGGATGATATGCATCGTCCAAGCATCAAATTATTAATTAGTTTTTATTTAATAACTTTGATGTAATTTTAATATTTTATTTTTTATAACATTTAGGTAGGGGTAATTTTATTATTTTACTATAAGGTACTAGGGTTTCTCTTATTAGGACACTTTTTAAAGTCTAGCCATTCGGTTGTTTAAGATAGTTTTTGGATTTGGAATTTAGAATGATAATTTTCTTCTGTATAGACAGAGATTCATCTTTGCAATTCTTGATCTAGGGATGCATGCTTGAGCATTCAGGTAAGTCTAATCATCCTGCTTGAGTGTTCAAATCTTGATTAGAGGATTGATTCTCCTTATCTCTTGATCTTTAATCAAAAGATAATCCAATTCTAGTTCTTCCCTTTAAATTGGCATCAATTGACTTGGGAGTTTTAGAATTTGATGTTAGAGGTTCAATTGTCGTATTGTCTATTTCACCCCTATTTGATTTAGTAAGAGGGAAGACTTTTTTCAAGAATATCCTTTTGATCCAATGAAAAAAAAAATAATATTTTTTTAAGATATATTGGTAGGCCATCTGGTAACCTTCCGTAGGCTAGCTAAAGGAATGGTTTACCACATATATTAAATAAGTTGGGGTTTCATCCCCTAGTGTAAATAGGTTATCTGACTTAATTCATCTGGCAATAAAATAAAGAAGGTGCTTACACTTTGTTCTCTTATACCTTTATGTTTTTCAGATCATTAGTCATCCCTTTTTTTTTATAGGGCTATAGAGAATTCTTTCTCCTAAGGCTAATTCTCTTCTTGGAGGGTTCTAGACATGAGATAGCCTAAGGGTCAGATTTTCTATGACAAATGCTTTTTAATATTATTACTTTCTTTATTATATGCTTTCATAGATGACTACTATCATATTCTTTCCTAAAAAGGGAAAAGAAGGGTAGTTTGACCATGATTGAGTTTCTCTCTTCCTTAATGCTATCTTCTTCTTAACCTCGTTTGTCAAAACCATGATCAGAATGGATCCGAAGCTTGGGTTTTCATATCACAAACCTTTTTAAGGTCCAACTAATTTCCTAACGCACCTCTCCATCTCATGACAAGGTTATATGCCAAATCATGCCAAACCCACACTAAGGATAGGCCCAACAACGAGTCATTACTTTCTTGACCTGAGGTGGATCTCGAGTCATGGGCGAACCTAGAATATTATCTTACCAAACCTATTATGGCCCAATCAGCTTCCTCGTATTCTTCCCCACCCTGAGGGCAGAGTTGTGGTTGCTTCTCTTATTATTTCTTCGGATGGATTGTTGCTTTCTATGCCAATTTCCCTTGTAGCTTCCTCTTTCAAGTGTCACTTTTCTCATCTATGTTAATGATGTAGCTTCCACTTCCTTTGTCGAATAACTTAGATCTGCACAAAGGTTTTCCACTCTTGGTGATGGTATTCTAATCTTTACTGGAACCGCTTCTTCAACCCCAAAAGAAAGAAAAAAAAGGGTTTCTCCTGTAGAAGTTCTTGTTGTCGTTCTATCTGCATAATACGCTTGGTAGTTCTTCCGTCCATAGGCCTTTTAATTCTTCAAGCTTTGTCTTTAAACTTTGTTTAATGATTTTATTTACTGTCTCTACCTGTCCATTTGCTTAGGGGTGGGCTGAGGAGGAACATCGATTTGTGATGTTGAGATCTGAGCAAAATCTTCTAAATGCTTAATTATCGAATTGCTTTCCATGATCTGTTATAATGGTGGTGGGGAACCCAAATCGACACACAATGTTTTTTCAAATGAAGTTTATAATGTTCTTTTCTGTTATAGTTGCAAGTGTCTCGGCCTTGGTCCACTTTGTAAAGTATTCTACTACTACCATTGCAAACTTTGTTTGCCCTTTGCCTTAAGGGAGTGGCCCAATAAAGTCTATTCCCCATTGTGCGGAAGGCCAAGGACTTACAATATTGGTTAACATTCAGGTGGTTGCCTTGGGATTGGTGTATATCGTTGGCATTGGTCACATGCTCTCATAAAGTCTCGCGCATCTCGAAGCATGGTTGGCCAATAATAGCCTTGCCTAACAATCTTGTTGCATAAAGATCTTGCTCCAAAATTATTGCCACATATCCCCTCGTGAACCTCTCTCATTACATATTTTTCCTTACTAAGTGTCAGGCATTTCAACACAGACAATAGATAACTTCATTTAAAGAGTTTGTCATCCTCTAGGACGTAATATATTGCTCGCCTCTATAGTCGCTTAGGCTCTATCTTTTTTTAAGGTAGCTCTCCTTTTTTTCAAATATTTGATTATCAGATCTATCCAAGTTAAAATTCTATCAATTTTATCATCATCTCTTTCTTCAACCTCGACCTTGGCCTCATTCGTGGTAGGGTCAGGCCCAGACTTGGTTTCAGCAGGTCGGACTTGGAGAAATTTGGCTCTTTAATATCCATGGTCTCAACCTTGGAGAAACCTGGTTCTTCCACATCCATAGCCTCGGCCTTGGCCTCGTCCCTAGTGGGGTCAGCTTCGAACTTGGCCTCAGCAGCCTTGGATTCAGAGAAATTTGGTTCTTCAATATCCATAACATATTCCTTCTGTATACGGGTCTCAAACAAGATTTCTATCGGTACTAATAGACTAAATTCTGTCTCATATGTTGCTGCTAGTTGAGCTAATGAATATGCGTTCACATTCTGTGACCTTGGAACCTACTTGATCTCATATTTTGGGAACGAAGCGAGTAACTCCCTATAAGTTGTCACCTTCTTTCTTTGGCTTGGTATTCCACTGTAACTTATTTTACTACTAATTGTGAATCACTCAATTAGAAGGTTAGAAACATTTATCTCTTTAACAAATTTTAATCCTACAATGAGTGCTTCATATTCTATCTCATTATTTGACGCTCGAAAATTGAATCTAAGGGCATATTTGTACCGTTCACCATCGGGAGACACCAATAAGATCCCTGCTCCACACCCTTTCATGTTGGATGATCCATCAACTGAAAGGGTTTATTGAAGTCCTAAACCCATCGAATATAATGAATAGACCTTAGTATTTACTTTCACTCTATTGGCCTTCAGCATTGACCTTGGTCTTGACATTAGCCAGAGTTAATTCTACTAGCAAGTATGCCACTGCTTGTCCTTTTATTGAAGTCCTTGACTTGTAGTGAATGTTATGTTCTCTTAGTTCTATTGCTCATTTCATTAAACGCCATGACGTCTTGGATTTTTGCAGTACTTGCTTTGATGGAATATTAGTCAAAACCATAATTCTGTGTATAAAAGTAGAGGCACAATCTTCTTGCTGAGACGATTAATGCAAACACAAGCTTTTCTGCCTGTGGATACTGAAGGATGCGTAAACACCTATGCAGATGTGGACCGTGTCCAAATCAAGCTTTCATAGATAGGATTCACTCAGAATTCAGGTCAAGTCACCTATGGACATCCTAGTGAAATGTAAGTCTCTATCAATGATGTTATATACCGAGACTATTCATTTCGTGGTCCGGACTTATACAAACTATATAATATTCCTGCTCACATGTCTCCACATGAATTATCAGAATCAGATCATTTGTAACACTTTACAACAATTGAAACAACTACAAAGTGAGTCGTGTTGTTGTGTCACCAGGATAAGGTTTACCTTATCCATCTACTATAGACCATTTAGGTTATCTCCATTTAGGGGATCCACGAGATTTAGGGCATCAACCCTAACAACCTTCCATTTGTCCTAAAGTTAGTGGGGTTAACATCATAAAAGTCAAACTATTACAAAAGTACACAAAAACAAGAAACTAGGGCATACAATACGCGTCTAGTATAAAATCTCTCACTTGTCCTAGACTAGATGTGGTATGTCCCGTAGACCCATACTCTTAAGGTGACCCTCAAACACCTTAGTTGTGAGGGCCTTTGTAAATGGATCAACCAAGAATTTCCTGACCTAGACAGCCTCCTTTGCAGCTTCACAGGCCGCTACATATTTTGCCTCCATGGTGGAGTCAGTAATACACCCTTACTTGGTGTTTCTCCATACTACAGCCCCTTCATTAAGAGTGAACACTGATCCTGAAGTGGATTTTATATTAATTTAATTAATAAAAAAACTAATTATTACAAATAATAATTAAAAAAAGGAAGAAAACCGCTGCTGAACCGCCTGAGCAACGAACCGTTGGTTTGAATCGTTGGATCGCGAATCGTTCACCAAAAAAATCGGTCTGAATCGCGTCTTCATGTTCAGAATGTTGTGGCACTATGGAAACTTTTTCCATTGTGTCACGTCGAAGCACCACGACACTAGGACACAGTGCCAAGGCATTGTTGTACAGACAACCTACTACACATATAGATTTTTGCAACGTTCTCCTCTATTTTTGGCCCCAAAACCTCCAGATCTTTGTCAGAAAATACCACGAATGATCCAGACTAATAAATTTATAGACTCGATAGCAATCATGCCCCAAACAAAAAGGCCTTTACATACCGAAATGTAAAAATAAGCAGCGAAAATCTAAAGGCCAATCCCAAAACATCCAAAGATGCAGAAACCACATTCATCAACATAAATATAGTATAGAAAAAAAATCCACTATAACTCTTAATTAATTTAAAAAATAATAAAAATTGGGACTCAAAATAAACGTGCTCTTATACCAATTGAATTATGCATAAACACCCATGCGGAAGCGGATCATGTCTAAAGTTTTATTTTTTTTTTTCCAGAAAAACGGAATTCAGAGGATGGAAAAACATATGCATTTTA
Organism: Benincasa hispida; assembly: GCF_027475165.1. NCBI lineage: Eukaryota > Viridiplantae > Streptophyta > Magnoliopsida > Cucurbitales > Cucurbitaceae > Benincasa > Benincasa hispida. The sequence continues at coordinate 46,663,876 of NC_143483.1, read as the reverse complement.
ATTTACAACGTGCTTAAAAACAGAAAATAGAGGAAATTAGGGTTAGGTATTACTTACCCTTGAAGTCACAAGTTCTTCTCGCAATTCCTCTCTTGGTCACGAACGCAACAATCTCCCACAATCTTGAAAATGCCAAAATACAGTAGTCCTGAAAACACTATCACAAGGAAACCTCTGTATTCTCTATAGGGTGAGAATTGTAGAGAGAGTTTTGTTGGCTTCTCTTTTTATTTTTAGCAAGGAGGGAATTCAAAAGAATTTTGAGAGAAAATAAAAAAATTGTAGAGAGATCGATTGGGATAATTCAATCATCTTCTTTGTGAGAAGTGAGGAAGAAGATCATATCCCTAAAAAAACTCCCCACTTCCACGATAAAGAGAATGGGAGAGAAGTTATTTCCATAACTTTCCCTTTAATTAATTCAAAAATATATTTTAATTTAATTTATATAATAACCAATTTATTATATAATATATATTATACTATATGTTATATCAATATAACATATAACCTATAGTTTATATTATATCATATATAATATAACTTCTAGTTTGATATTCTCTAATTTATCTATAGTATTTAATATGAATCAAATTCCTATTAAATTTAATATATAGTTTTTATATGAATCAAATCCATATAATTAATATTTGAATCATATTCAAATATTTATTTTCTCTCAAATAAAACTTTATATTATAATATATCAAATACTTTTTATTAATTACGTCACTTATAATTAATTCCCTCAATTAATTTGAACAATTCAAATTAATCCAAAATTAATTCAATTCTCATTAATCCTAATTAAGCTACCGAAGGGACCTTATGGACCTATAGATTAAAGCTCCAATGGTACTTGATTAATTAATTAAACTTTTTAATTAAATTAGCCAACTTCCATTAATTGTCGGTTACTCCACTAAAGACTGATAACTGCACTCTTTGCATTACAAATATATTTATGTATCCATTGAATTAAACCAATCTATGATGCGTCGACCCTTCACAAATTGCTCATAAGTACAGTTGGGCCAAAATTACCATTTTGGCCCTGTAGTTACATCTAACTCCTTAAGTACCACTGATCCTTCTAATTAATAATAAGTTATAGTCCAACTATGACCAAACCCCTCTCGAGGCAATGGTGTGACGCCACATTGTTCAAGCCTCGAAATCAGACATTAAGGGAGTAATTTCTCTACTTACTATAGAGAATAAATAAATTCCTTCATGTGAAGCTGCGTTTCTAACTCCCCAATCAGACAAATCCCCGAAATGGAAGACATATTGAGTTGACAATACATGCCACTCTCACCTATGAAAATCAAAGGACTACTTTCATAGGTAGGAGTTCGCAACTCGCTCAGGATTTAGGTCAAATCACCTATGATCATCCTGGTGAAATGTAAGTCTCTTTTATCAATGATGTTGTATAGTGAGACTATTCATTTCTTGGTTCGGTCTTATCAAACTCTTTGTATAGAACACCTTTGCTCACATGTCTCCACATGAATTATCAGGATAAGCTCATTTATAGCACTTTACAACAATTGTAACAATTACAAAGTGAGTCGTGTTCATAGCGTCCCTAGGATAAGGTACCCAACCTTATCCATCTACTATAGACCATTTAGATTATCTCTTAAACATGATCTATCTGTATGTCTCCAAAAACATGTTTAAGTTATAGAAGATAACCTTGGATCTTAGTTTATCAGTCTTGTGGGTTAATGCTACTAAATGTCAAATAAAATACCTCTTATTTTATTAGATAAGTACATTTTTTGTACATTACAAATACAAACTACGGGATCCATGAGATTTAGGGTATCGACCCAATAGATACCTAGTTTCAGCCCCACCATTGCCTTGCTTGTATAGTAAAGTGGGCATTCATTCTCATTTTCCTCCTTGCTCCCTACAGTGTTAGATGTTGTTAAATAGAGAAGTAGTTTGTCCCCTGGAAGAGGCTTGGCAAGAATGGGAACTTTACTTAAGTATGCCTTCAATTCTGAAAAGGCTTTGTCACGGTCTTTTGTCCATTCGAACTAGGATCCCTTCTTTAAAATCTTAAAGAAAGAGAGACACTTGTCGATTGCTCTGCTGACAAATCTATTTAAGGTTGCTATCTTGCCATTAAAAGTTTTGGAGTTTCTTGAGACTGGTTGGAACAGACATGTCAAGGATTGCTTGAATTTTGTCTGAGTTAGCTTTTGTTCCTTTCTGATGAACCATAAAGCCTAAGAACTTCCTTGATGCTTCCCCAAAAATACATTTGGTAGGGTTTAACTTCATATTATACTTGCAAAGAATCTAGAATGCTTCTTCAAGGTCAGTTTCATGTTGACTAGCTTTAACACTTTTTACCAACATATCATCTACGTATACTTCCATGTTTTTTCCAATAAATGGAGCAAACATGTTATTTATCAATCTTTGATATGTAGCTCATGCGTTCTTAAACTCGAATAGCATGAATGTATGTACTTGTATCCATAATAAAGGAAGTCTTCTTTTGGTCTGATTCATTCATCTTAATCTGGTTGTAGCCTGAATATGCATCCATGAAACTCAACATCTCGTGGCCAGCTGTTGCATCTATTAACTGATTTATCATGAGTAGAGGAAAATTTTCCTTTGTACAAGCTTTATTAAGATCAATAAATTCTATACACATTCGCCACTTACCATTTGTATTCTTCACCAAAACTACATTAGACAACCATTGAGGATAATGGTGAACCTCTCAAATGAACTTAGCTTTCTCTTGATTAAACATTTGTCATTTTTGCTCTACTATATTAAGGCGATGCACTATTATCTACATTAGGGATTATATCCAAATCCTTATCTATATTAAGATGATCACTATTATGTTGGGATCAATTTCATGCACATCCTCGTACTACCAAGCAGATACATTTGCATTTTGCCTCAGAAACCTTATCAAGCTCTCTCTTTGTTCTTCTCTCATTTTGGTTCCGATATTTATCCTCTTATCCTCTGCGGTGAGTGAGATTGATTCCAAAGTTTCTCCTAGCTAACTTCTTTGGTTCGCCTCGGCGTTGGCCTCGACTCTTCCCTCGATTAGGGAGGTCGGGAAACTGATCTTTCCTTCTCTCTTTTGAGAAATTGAGAATCTATTTTGATTTGGGCTCTCCTTCCTCGAAACTTTAAGAGTCGGCCTTGGCATTAGCCTCGGCCTTGTTCCCTCAGCTGGGAAACTGGTTCTCTCTTTTCTCTTGAAGAATCGAGAATCTCTTTTCATCCAGGTTCTCTCCTCTCAAAACTCCAAGGGCCAACCTTGGCCTTGGCTTTAGAATTCCTTCCATGGCTGGGGTACCGTCTGTTGCTCTTTTCTTTTGAAGAATCTTGAATCCCTTTTGATCCAAGTTCTCCCCTCCTAAAACTCTTAGGGTCGGCCTCGACTAAACAAACTTTTTTTTTTACTTCACTTTGTTTCCTTCACTATCTTCTTTGTTCGTTGTTTTAGCATGTAGCTTCAACCTTCCATCCTTCTGGTTTGGGATTGTGGGGATCTAATTCGCCCACTCCCTTGTTCTTGGATTTTGAATATCTCCTCAAGTCAACCCTTATTTGGCCCAGACCGAGGCAACTCATCTCCTTGGATCCTCAATGGGCGATGATCTTGACTGACACCATCCTCGCATTGGTTGATACCTTCCATTCCTTTATTCACTTATTTGTGAATCTAGTGACAAATTTTAATACAGGATTTTCTTTCTTTCCCACAGACAATGCCAATTGTTGATATCAAATTTTGACCAAGGAAAAATACACCTAACTTCCACGTGACAACAATGGTAAATTTATATTTCGGGGAAGAGAGCTCGTCTACAAGCAAAGAGAAAATATGCACACAGGTGTGATGCAAGCCACATGCATTCCGATGTCTAAGTCAGGAAAGTCGAAGGCTCAAATTAATCTAACTAAAAGTTCATAACTTACTTGTCTTATGTTTGCCTCTCCTTGTCTTATTTATAGGCTTTGACCCTTCTCTTATTCCTTATCTGATTAGGATTTTTGATTGGGCAGATTAAGTGTGGATCTCTCTCTTGCTAGCCACGTTAGTTCATCCCTTTTAGGCCTAGCTATGTTGAGCCTTTGGACTTTGGGCTTGCATAAGGGGCTCACCCTCTGCTAGGGCCGAGGTCGACCAGACCCAATTTTTTCTCGGACCCACTCTTTCATTCTTCTCTTGCTCTCCTTTAAATTCCATAATCCACCCATAACAACCATAAAAAATGTTTGAACAAAAGTATGTCGGCAAAAAACAAGTTTTCATACAAAAAAATATATATGGTATTAGTGTAAAATGTAAGGAATCATATGTTTGCACAAAAAGAGAAAAAAATCATTAATCATATAAATTCAGGGTTAGAGAGTAGAGACGATGTTTACTTTATTGGAATATGACATAACTTTGAGGATGTAAATAAAATTGTTTTGTAATTGAGTGTTCAAATTATGTGGTTAAAATATTTTACATTTTTCAAGAAGGAAAAATAAAAAGGTTGTTCGATTGTTAAGCTTTTTCAATGTCCATGATTGAGAGCTAAGTAGTTGTGAAAAGTTTTCATTTGTTTGGAATATGTTTGGTGCTTAGGAATGGGAAAAAATATATAATGTAATTGAGTGTTCAAAAATTGAAATAAAAATTTGTGTTTAATATATGAATACTTTGTGGGAATTTGTTATGTTTTAAGAAGGAAAAAGATTGAGCATTTTTTGTGTTAAAAATTTTAGGAAAATATGTATATAGTTGGGAATTAAAAAAAAAAAAAGCAAGACAAAAGAATACCACTACAAAATCAATTTCATTTAGAAACACTGCAATAATTGAGCTCCACATACAATTTAACTCTCCAAACAATAATTACCAATTCAATTCAACTCATTACACCAAATATCCCTAAATATTTAATATGGGTAGATATTTTCGTTTGTTATTATAGGATCTATTGGGTTTCTCAATTTAAGTTATTTATTGATGATAGATATCTTAGAAATATTAAATTGATCTACAATAAGATTTGAAGCTTGGAATTAAAGTTGCTATTGCTTATTGCAAGTGTTTCAAATATATGTGATTTATGGAGTTTCTTTAAGAGAGAGAGAGAACGAGTTAAATAGTAAATTTGAAATTAGAAGATAATTTTCTCCTAATAAAAAATTAACATTTTCGTTGAAATTCGTTGAAATATAATCGACCAGCTAGATTTGAATAAAAAATTAACATTTTCATCTTATTGATTATTTTAGACTTTCTTGGTAAAATTAACATTAAGATGTTTTTTTTTAAAATAATATTATTTTAATATATATTAACAAAAATAGGATAGGGCTGAAAAGATTGACAAAAATAGATTTTTTAATCGTGTACCCGGTACATGATTACCATAAGTCGTGTATTGGGTACACGACTTCCTTCTCCATTAAACTGCAACGTCTCTTCTTCTTCCTCCATCTGAATCGTTCTTCCTCCATCCAAACATCATCTGAAAACCTCCGCGGCAACTTATTTTCTCTTGTTGCTGCCACTATGAGTCGATCTACCGAAGGATTTTCTTTGACTGAGGTAAAGTTTTTTCTTTAATTTTTTCCAATATATGTATTTGTTTATAAAAATGAGGATCAAGTTTGAAAATGTATAGTTTATGGATCCATAATTTAAATATATAATCTTCATATATATCCTTATGTGTAGTTTATGGATTTATGATTTATTTTGTTGAACTTAGAAATTAGATTTTGTTAGGCTGATTTTGTTAGACTTTTTTTTTTTATGATTATGTTGGCCTATTTGTTGGGCTATTTTTCTTTTTATGATTAATCTATTGGATGATTATGTATTTGTTGGGTTGAACTTAGAAATATATGTATTTGTTTGTAAAAAAATGAATTGCTTCATATATATATTATTTTGTTTGCATTTGGACTGAATTAAAGGTATTATTTATGGATATACTATTTTGTTTTTATTTGGGTTAATTAAAATATATAGTTTATGGATCTTAGATTTGGGTTGATTTAAATGTATAATATTTAGATCTTATATGTTGAACTTAGAAATTGGATTTTTTTGGGTTGACATATTAACATATTTTTTGTCAACTATAACAATTGAAAAAATCATAATAAATATGTCGATGCGTCCTAAATATTTAGTTATTCTTGAACCTGGAAATGATGAAGACATTGATATTGATGTTGAAGTTGATGAATTATTTGGAAACGATCGTAGTGGGGAACATGATCTTGAGTTGGTACCGTCGGATATGTTCACCCAAATAGATTAGAAAATTACAAATTCAACATGTGAACTAGGGTCTACTTTGGAGGAAAGGAGTATATGTATAGATAATTGTAGTTTAATACAGAAAGGAAGGATATGTTCACCCAAATAGATTAGAAAATTACAAATTCAACATGTGAACTAGATCTACTTTGAAGGAAATGAGTATATGTATAGATAATTGTAGTTTAATAAGGAATGTTGTTTTATACTAAAGAAGATTTACAGCTTGCGGTAGAAAAATATTGTATAACAGAACACTACAAGATTATTGTAGTGGAATCAGACCAAGATCTTTGGTATGTCAAATGTAAATCATGGAAGGATGGTTATGATTGGAGGTTACGGGCATGTCGGCGTAAAACTCATGGGATGTTTGAAATCACCAAACTTCAAGGAGAACACTCATACCACTTATTGATGAATGCTACAAATTGTCCAATTTCAAGTGATGTTATGAAAGTCGCTTCCATCCAATAGAACACCTATATTATTGGCCAGAATTATCATTTACAGAAGTTCGTCCGAATGCGGACTTACCAAGAGAACAGGGTCGGCCAAAAAGTATGTGCATTCATAATGTCATGGATTGGAGAGAGGCAGGCCAAAAAGTTCGATGTACAATTTGCAAGAGAGAAGATATAACAGACGTACTTGTCCACGACGTACTTGTTCACAACGTACATTAGGTACTTCGTCTTCGGGTCATTAGGTGTATCTTTTATGTACTTATATTTTTATGTAATTGTATATTTTATGTACTTGTATTTTTCATGTAATTGCATCTTTTATGTACTTATATTTTTTATTAATTGTATATTTTATGTACTTGTATTTTTCATGTAATTGTATCTTTTATGTACTTATATTTTTTATGTAATAGTTTCATTTTTTATAATGGTACTTTGTATGTAATGAATTTATTTTCCATGTAATTGTATCTTTTTATGTACTTTTTATTATCTTTTATGTGATGGATTTTATTATGTGATGAAATTTGTACTTCTTAGATAATGGAGTCTGGTCCTTCAACAAAATACGCATCGTTCACAATTGATATGGGATAGTTCTTCTATAGTAGTTTTGAATTGTCGGAGAAGGGAGGCATCTACACAACATACTATCCCATTTGATCAACGTATTATTTTCTACATTGTACAGTTAGTTTTTCTTGGGGTTGCACAAATCGGATTTATCCAATTTGATTAGCACCTCATTATCACTCTAGTTGAGCATTCTTTAGAAGATTCCATCAGCTGGTCCCGGATTTCCTCCATAATGACAGAGCTTATGTAAGTGTTGTTTGTGACAGTAGCTTTGGATGCAGCTTTCTTTGGTGCCATTTGTAGATTTGTTGACTCGGATAATGAGAGAGAGATGAGATGTAGGAGACCAGAAAACCTGCCTTGTGGGGAATGTACAATTACACTGCAGGATGTTGCCATACAGCTTGGGTTACGAGTGGACGGGAAACCATTGACAGGTTCACTACAATATGATTGGAAGAATGTTTGTGAAGAACTCTTAGGCGTTTTACTAAATGATCTGAAAGGCTCAAGATTGAGTATCCCCTAGTTGGCATCCTAGTTTCCAGAATTATCTCCCAATGCCGACGACATCAGTGTACGTAGGTATGCACGAGCATACATTATACAGCTTATTGGAGGATTTTTGTTCGCTGACAAGTCAAATACTCTAGTGCATCTCATGTTCCTCCCACTACTGTCTAATTTCAAGTATGTTGGTACGTACTCGTGGGGTGGTGCATGTCTTGCATGGTTGTATAGAGAACTTTGTCGGGCTACCAATGCACAATCGTTGGAAATAGTAGGATCACTGGTACTACTATAGGTATGGCTTATGATAGATTTCCAATTATCATCGTCTATTTAGTGCCAGGTATTATTTCATTTATATATTTATTTCGTTATCATTTTATGTAAGAGTATAAATTAATTATATTTTTTATAATTGTAGATGGAGTGGTGTATTAGCTGCCTCTGAACAGTCCACAAATATGTTGCTAATATATCAAAAAATATTTGACAGATTGATGCACAATCAGGTAAGAAATGTATATATAAATGAATATTTAAAATATTTTGGATGTATACTTATCTTCTTCTTTTTGTCATATTAATTAGACGCCATACACACAACAGATTTAGTCATCACTACCTGATTACTGTCGTGATGATGAAGACATCTAGTTGACCGTTAGCCCTCTTTTATGCTTCCATATAAGAGTGGCATCATCCAAATCGTGTGTTGAGACAATTCGGTCTACGACAAACCTTCGTTGTCCTATACACTCCCAACACTACACCAGATTGATTCGAGAGGTAAGCACGACCAGATTTTCGTCGAATCCACACAGAATATATATCCTAACATGATCGTTGTGCACAGGGAGAAATAACAAATGGGTCAGTTGTATCAAATGACTACTTTTCCTAGTACGATTCAATCATGAGGCGATTTATCACACTTGAAGGCGCTTACTATTACTGCATGATAAGATATTTAAAATCAGACATTTTCCATATATATGATATAAATATTGTTTAATATTTATTTTTTTTCATCGTACATAATAATTTTATCATAGATGTACAACAATATTCAATGCAGCACAACTTACTAGAGTTGTGTTCAATGTATCACCAAACATTGGTCAACATAGGAAGGATTATTTAACAAACAAGACGACTCAATGTTGCTGACACCGATCGAAGACGTATTCGTCATAGACGACAACAACAGTAGGGTGAACCTAATTCAGAGAGACACGAAGACAACCCCATGTGGGATAAGGGCTAGGGGGTCATCTTTAAATTTCAGGTGAACTTTTATTTTCAAATTAAAGAACTAATTGTAAATCTTCTTTAATATTATGACATCTTTTTTTTAATTGTAGATTAAATATATAATTAAGTTTAATAATGAAGGAATTTGTAGACCAGATCCTAAAGTCTTAATATTGTTGTACATCTCCGAGTAAAAAATAATAATTAGTCAATCTATGTTTTTAAAAAAAATCGTGGACCCGGTCCACAAGTCTCCATGCAACCGATCAATCAAGTCAGCCAATGCTGGATTAAACTTTAATCGTGTACCCCATATACGATTTCACTACCTTACTTTTGTCAATAGTTTCCATTCCCACCTACTTTTAAAAATCCTTCTCATATATCCCATTTTTGTCAATAGTTTGAAAAAACACTATTTTTTAATTTCATTCTACCAATTTTTTTAAATATTATATAATCTCCAAATCTTATATCAAATCTTGTATCTTTTCAAAAAAAAATTCAAATTTGGTTATCTTTATCAAATCTTATATCAAATAAATGGATTTACTTATTAGCAAATGGATTTTTCATATCTCAATCACCTGTAATTTTTACATTTTGGAAATGATCAATTTTTATTAAAAAAAAATTGATTTAAAAAATATATAGAATTTTGGTATTAATCTTGCATAAGATTTCATTGAGAAAACTCAAATATATAGAATCTCAATATTAATTTTGTTCAAGAATTCACTAAAAACGTCCAGAATTTTCGATAGGATGAAAAAATTAATTTCCTTTTACCAAAATCTCAATGGTCGATCGATAGACCCAGAAACCATTTCAACGAATTTTCTAAAAAGATGCTAAGGACTGACCATTTTCCTTTCATGATCTTTGACCTTTTACATACCACACTTAATAAACACATAACTACACATTTTTATCCAATAGAAATAGATCACTCAAGTAAAATAAAATAAAATAATTAAAAAAAAAAAAAAGACATTTGGGTGGGGAGAGGAAACATTTGATCAAGAGAGGATTGTTGAGTAGAATATTCAATTATGAGTTAATTACAATAAATAAGAATATAAGAATGTATGTCCTAACCATTATATAATTGATATCCAAAACTTACATTTTTTTAGCAAAGGGTGAAATCGAAGAGAATAAGGGAACCTACTTTGAGTGACCTATAGCCATTAAATTACAGAGAACTACGAATCTCATCTTTGTATCTGATCTGGTGTGTGGTTGCTGGTGGCCGACGATGAAGCCGTTCTACCGTTCAGGATTCCGTTATCCATCGGTGGACTCACTCCCCATTTCCCCTCTGATTCCATTGGCTCAATCACTTTAACAGATCCATCAGTCAACCCGATGGCTAATTGGTTCGGATCTAACGGATGTGTAGCGACGACGAGCGGGTATGCAGCTTGGCTTCTACATAAGTTAGAAATGACAAAAAAGATGTAATGTTTATGAGGAAGGGTAGAATTCGATAAAAACAACTCTAAGCTCTAAGCATGAGTCTCTAATCATTTAACCAAAACATAAACTTCAATTACTTACGAATTCAACACTGCAGGTGGGAGGTACACCGATGGGGCGATACGACATCTTAGTCGCAGAGTATCGGCATCAAACACTCCAATGTTACCATCGCAAAATGTAGTATAGACCAATTGACTGTTGCAGGAATAAGCTGCATAAGAAATAGGGGCTGACAGCACGTCTTGTGGAACCCACTGTGGAGAAGAACTAAGAGTTATAAATCATGTTGTTGATAGTATCAGAATATGGGATCAACGACAACAGTAAAATCTGTACCTGCCGGATACGATCCATTTTTGAGGCATCATATATAGCTATCTGGGTCTCGTGGACCACCAACAAACGTATCTGATCAGAATGGAACTGTACACGAGTATCACCGACAGGCATCTTTCCTGCTGGGAGCTGGATTGTTATGGATTTCCTCTTTTCCCATGTGTCGATGCTCCACAAACACAGCTGCAGAGTTCAGCAATTATTGGTAAAAGATGGAAAAAAGCAAGAGCCAATTTTTATTCATGGAGGTAGGAAAAAACTAAACCTAAAAACAAAAACCCAACGCCCAAAGTCTCTGGGGGATCTTGAATCTTGAAGTACCAAAACTTTTGCGTCAAATGAGAATTTAGGCAAAACTCAAATGAATGAACAACACATATGCTTAGACCTAATACTATTATTTTATACCCTTTTTTCATAAGGTTCTACTAATAACGAAAACCATACCACTTTGAAGGATTGAAAGGAACTAAAGAAAAAGAGTGGTGGGTTGAAGGTACGAGAAGATTTGATAATAAATATACTAATTTTGAGGTAATAAAAAAAAGTAAGCTTGAGAAATACACATGGTTTAGCAGTAAAAAAATGAGGGGAGAGGGGATTGAATACCATTTTGGTCCCTATACTTTGAAGTTTGTTCAATTTTAGTAATATACTTTCAATAAATTTTAAATTTAGTCTCCACGGCTAGTTTATTGTTTATTTTTTCAAAAACTTTTTGTTATTTATTAGCATTATTATTATAAATTTTAACAAATTTTCACATATTCTATTTCCTTAATGAAAATTATGATTATTATTTATCCAATTTTGGTAAAAATTAACTTTGAGGGACTAAATTTAACATTTATTAATAGTACAAAAACTAAATTGAAAAAATTTCAAAGTATAGGGACCAAAATGGTACTTTAACCTATATTATAATAAAAATAAAACCCTAAAGAGGAAGCAAAGTGAGATAAAGGAGAAAGTAAAGATTGACTAAATCCTAGTTGATCAAGGAGATTCAAGCTTATATAACATTGTTCTTCCTGAGCTCAGAAAGCATTAAATGCTAGATAAAAGGTGAATTCCTTTTAGTTCTGCAGATACGGTACCGAAACAAATGTTCTGCAGGTTATGGCGAGCCAAATAAAAACGATAGAGGAAAAGTTTACACGTTTGGTTTTTGTAATTGTTCCTTAACAGAGACAACCCAGAAATACTATTGACAAGAAAATGATATCACTTACTTGAGCATCAGCACCAGAAGAAACCAAAATATTGAGATTGGTGGAAAAGGCTAGACCCGTTATCCGCTTCTGGTGGCCCTTCAATTTTGATTTTACCTGAAGAGAGAAGACATAAAATGCTATAAGAGACAAAAATGAAATAGGTTAAAGGGCAAGAGACAAAACTGAAATAGGTTAAAGGCTATATTGTGAAGCCCTCTAGGGTTAAGGGTAAGGTATGAACATTGAGAACCTATTCCCTAGAGAAGGTGATGGAAGTAACCGTATGTCGAGAAAATTTATAGTACTATGAGAGTATGATAGTCTCTTTGATCATACTATAAATTTGTCTTGATAAATATTAGTGGACCCACATGAATGTTAGTGAGTCTTACTCTATTTCTAAAAACATGCTGATGTGGCTCACAATAAATGGAGGGAGTGTGGAAAATTTTCTATACTCCCGTACTACAGAAAATCTTCCCTTATATTTTAAAGAAAAATACCTCATCCACTCTGACATTGTATATGTGAATGGTTGAATCCTCCATTCCTATGGCAATAATGTTGTTATCTTGAGGGTGGAAAGCTAGGAAGGTAGAAGCAGGAGGAGGAGCCATGAATGTTGTCATAACCTACAAGTCCAAGCAATTCATCACCAACCAGAAAACTATAGATTAAAATATTTTTTCTTGATAAAATACCTTAAATGTCATCATGTTAAATAAGGAAACTTTTCCCCCAGATGCTGACATTACATATGAGTCGTTTTTTGATAGCGCTATACAAGGGACAGCTTCTTCAAGGTTTACACCTGAGACATCATTAGTCATGAGAAGACCACTGTTTGGTTGCCAATGCTGTGGAACAACATTGGCAGTGGCCTAAAACTCAACGGTTAAGAGAATTGTCTTCAAAATGAATAAGAAAAAGAGTGACGGAAAGATGTAAATTCATGAATGCCAACAGAAACTAATGTATTATCTTGCTAATGAATCTCAAGAAACTGATAGAAATCAGCATATGCATGTCAAAAGCTATCCGAGCTAGTACCTTTCCACTTGGATTCTGTTCGTTACGTGTCCATTTCCAGAGCTTCTGGATTCCATTTGACCCAAGGGCCAAAAGACCAACACCAGAATTTGTATACAGAAGTCTAACGACCTGAATGGTATGTAAGAATTGAGCCCATGTGGAAATAATATCTAAGAAAACAAAAAATTTGAATATATAACAAACCTTGTAGGAGGAATCTGCATTGTCAGGCATGGTGACCAACCGGCAACTGGTTGGATCAACAATTTCAGCCAACTGCCAGGGTTTGGCTTTATCAATTGCATCTTCTACCGTTCTTGGTTTGTCCAAATTTCTCCCCAAACCATCGACACCATTCTTCAGAAAGTGGGTGATAAATCAAAATAGTCAATAATTCTAGCAGCAGAATAGGCTAAATGACAAAAACATTAAAAACAGATAAGAAATTAGGGATTATACTCTTGAACTACAAGTGTCCCCTTACTGCAAAAGGAACATTAGTACAATGACAAAGACAACTAATACAATTCCATTAAAAGAGAATAAAATTAAAAGGAAGAACCAAAGAATCAGGATAAATGAAAGGAGCTAATTCATAACCGCTCAACTTTTCACTGCTAACATTAGGTACGAAACTTGAAAGAACTACAAAATTTCAGAAGGCAAACATGACTTACGATAATTGGAGGAGGTCTGACTGGGGAACTTCTTTCTACTTTGCAATTAATTGGACTAACACTTGTAACGGCAGATGTGCCAGAGACCTAAATGTGCATATTTGTGAGTCGTAAAGATCAAAACAGAAATTTCTTCGGGAAAAAGAAAAACAAATGAGATCAAATATAGAATAATCCTATAATAACAATGAAGTGAACGTAGGTATGAACCTTCATGGCAGATTCCATGGGTGACCTCAATGCTTCAAAAGGGGTGGTGGATTCAATTGCCTTCAATGATCTCATTCCCACGGCATTGGCAAGAATCTTAAACCCATTATCCGTAGTAACAGCAAGAAGATTTCCTTCCTTATTGAACCTCAAGCGAGGAAGACTCTGAACAAGCACACAACTTAATCCATCAATGTCAAGGATAACATAAAATAAAAATGCGTCATAAATGAAATAATACGAAATATACTAACCGGAAGTCCACCTTCTGCATCGGTATAGGTGAGAACATTGACGTTGTCCATATCCCAGAACTTAATTTGACTATCTTCACCGACAGCTAAAAAGTGATTCTGAGTAGTATCAAACTGCACAACTCCTCCAGTTGATTTCTTCCTAAATCCAGCATATGTCCTCTTTATTGCTCCTTCACTCTCGTTCCATTCAACTAGATAAGAGTCTCCTTCTTTACTTGTTCCACAAGAAAATAATCTGAAAATTGAAAAGAAAAATAATAGTGAAATTTTATGTAATATTCAAGAACAGTATAAAAAATGGAGGGAAAAAAAAAAGAGGAAATACAAATTTGAACAAATGATACAGAGCATGGAAACTGGAACACAAACTAATAGACTCATCGTAATCATCTAAAGATCTACAAAACCTAGCAATGTAGGATTTGAGAAGATTTTGAATTGAGGAGAGAAAATTGGTAGAACAGAGTAGGAGGGGAGGGGAATTGGATCAAGAGATGACATGATGACAAAAACTCAATAGTTCAATCAATCTTAATAGCCGACTCAAACAATCACATGACTGTTAGCACCTTTTTGCAGTCATAAAAAGAAACGCGAGTGATCGAAATTAGAAACAATCAAACTGAAACTTAAGTAGAAAATGAATTGAATATAATAAGTTCTTAGATATTCTAGAGTAGTGGTGCCAACTTTTTTCCCCATTTCATGCATCGATATGACTACATACCTACTCCCATCCGCACTATAAAGCATTGTTGTGCACCACTTTCCAGGAGCATCATAATCAACTCTTGAACCCATATGATCATAGAGCCATGCCTTTATCTTTCCATCAAGAGCTGTCGAAAATATGAACTGCAAAACCGCATGTCAACATGAAAGATTAAGCTCCCAATGAGTCATATCCAATGAATGACTTATCATATGCAAAACAATTCCAAGGAATCCAAAAAAGAGAATAATAACTTTTCCCAGCAACTGCTACCATGTTCAATTAACATTTCTATACAAATTAAGCTGTGAGCTGCCAACATCATCTATTTGGTGTTGGAAAATGAATATTAACAAAGAAAACACACATGGCACGTGATCCTCAGTTCCCCTGCAGTATTTCAGGCTTTATGGCTTGACATAACTAGTGGACGGGATTCAGAAAAGAAAATAAAAAAAATAAAGAATATGGATAGCAAGGATCTAGCATGAACTCACTTGAATGTTCTCCTTGTGATGAGGACATATGGAATACACTGGTGCCTCGTGCCCTTCAAAGGTAAATAGTTTTCGTCCACCTATATCCCAGACCTGCACAAGTTCTCAAATTATATGCAAAAGACAAGTTTGCCCAGAAAAAAGTTATACAGAATTAAAGATTTCTTAAAGGGTGATGATCTCTCTACCTTTATGAGTTTATCTTCTCCACAAGTTACCACACAAAGCTGTTTATTTGGATGGGCAAAAGCCAAGTCATTCACTCCACCTGCGTGGGCATCAATCTGGAAAGGAAAGGGAAGAAATGATAGGTTAATAGAATATGAAGTTACCACATTAAATATGTAAAAGACAAAGAAAAGTATAACCGAACCTCGGTTTGTTGGTTTAGTTCATTTGAACTATTATACGAGTATAAATGAACTAAATGTTTGGTAAACGCAACCCCTGCAGCAAAAAGAAGTGAGATAATCAATTAGGCACCTAGAATTGGTTACCATCCATGACAATAGATATAGCAACACATTTTCCCGTTGTCAAAATGAACATACCAACAAAAGTCCCATCTGGACTCCATGTAACTCGGCTGACAGATATTGGGGTGTCTTTCACAATGGCAGCCTGCATGCATGTTCAGTAAGACGCCAACATCAGGTCATAACTTCAAATAAATTCCACAAATTAACATAAAACCGGATAACTTTGATGTTCCGAAAGAGAATAGTAACATAAAATTAGACTACCAAAAAGTCTAAATTAGAACAAAACCTGAAATGCCAATGACCTAGATGACAAATCCCAAAGCTTGAAAGGCTTTGAAATCAATCTCTCCCGTATACCAAGTTCCCAAAGTGTAACTTCGCCATTATTAGAACCAACTGCCCAAAAGATCCAATAGGTGAAGATATAACCAGGAAGAAAATATATCAAAAACATGGACTAAGAAATCAGAAATAGAACAATAGATACAAGCTGGTTCGTATGATACACAAACATACCAAGAAGTAAAGTGTGGTGAGTAGGATGGAAATCCATGCTTGTAACAGAAGACCCTTGGTGCAATGTCAAAGCTACTGTTCTTGGAAGGTCTTCAATTGACCAAGAAGCTTGCTGCCTGGGTGCTGGATACGTGACCTGAAAAATATAGAGAACATGAGCAAACCAACATTATCTTAAATCATCAAAGTCACACAAAGACCAAATTAAAGAAGATAAAGAATTGCAATTACATACATAATATAAGGATTAAGGGAAAAGTTACCTCGTCAACAGATTGAGCAGACCGCAATCGCTTCATTAGTTGTTCGTGCTCTGGACTCTGATAATCAACCATACCAGGATTTGCTGGAGGTGTTCTTGCATGTTTCAAAATTGAGACTGCTTGTGTAATAATGTAAAGTTAGCATCACTATCCAGGGAACATAGATATAAGATCCTTTTAACCTGGTGTGTGTTGTGCGATAGAAGAGGGTTCAAATATAATATTTAATATGAATGCCTCTTTATTAAAAATGTTTGATAGAAGTGTTGCAAATTTTAAAATTCAAGTGGTTCTGCCCTCCAATTAAAAAACTTCTAGTGCAAATTCTTACAAGCTACTCTTTTGAAAGGACCTCAAAGTAGTTCTGCATTAACATTACTGCGGAAGCTTGTTGAATTATTTGGCTTGAAAGAATTGGGGATATTTTATTTCATGATCCAGGATTGAACTCCTTATCTAAGGCCTCTGGGATTATTGTGCTTGATTCGGGCCAATTGGAAACCTTTCCTTACAATCTCGTTTTGGCTTTTAAGTTGGGAGGATACCTTTTTCTACCTATCCTGTGATCAACTGTTTTTTTCTTAACTGATAAAAAGATTGAATGTCATAGCATGTAACAGATCAAGGAGGATAACACCCAACCAGTGTTCCCAGAGAAATCTAAAGCAAAATATGATTGAAACCAAATGCAGAGCTTGAATTTAAATCATGTTTTATTTTTAATAACCATGGGCTCT
The DNA here is from genome assembly GCF_027475165.1 of Benincasa hispida. Classification (NCBI taxonomy): domain Eukaryota; kingdom Viridiplantae; phylum Streptophyta; class Magnoliopsida; order Cucurbitales; family Cucurbitaceae; genus Benincasa; species Benincasa hispida. The sequence goes on along the minus strand of NC_143483.1, from coordinate 46,646,335 downwards.
TCCAACCATGCATACAAGAACATAGAAAGCAGAGCATACTTTTAAAAAATCTTTGTTTCTGCCTAGATCTTAATCAACCTTCCAGCATACACAGCTTTAAACTATGAACTATTACAGCACTTAAAAGTTAGTCAACTGATGATATGCTAATTGAAAAGGAGTCACTGGTTTCTCAAGTTTGATGATATAATTACTACCTCAAGAATGAGGTTCCGAGGTATTCAAACCATGCTACCTAAGGGTCTGTTTGGTGTCTTTTTCAAATTCAATTTATTGTTTTCATATTCATTGAATCAAATGATTCATTAAAATTTTGTTATGCAAGTGTATTTTAAAAAAATATACTCTCCAAATTGTATATAGATTTTGTGATATAGATAATAAAAAATTTCAACATACCATTTACTTGTTTTCGGTGTTTTCAAATTCTAAATATATATAATATATTGCTAAAGTAAGCTTAGCTCATTCCTTCTTAGAGGATGAAAGTTCGATCCCCCATCCCACTATTGTTGTACTCAAAAAAATAATAATAATAATAATAATCTAACTTTACCAAAAATATATTAAAAAATAGAAAAAAATGGAATACAACTTTATTTTCCATTAAATATCTTATTTTCAAATTCCTGTTTTTGTTGATCATCTATCAAACATGCCCTTAATTCTCAATAAATACTCAACCACTACTGTCAATCCTGGGGTGGAGAACTCTTTTAAATACATTGCTTTACCACTCCCAATATACTTTACATACTCAAATTGAACAAGTGATAGGAGTAAGCAAATTGAAGAAGAGATCAAACCTTGATTTTGTTGAACAGGAATAGATGATGCAGTAACCACAGCTGCTTGGACCGACGAAGAAGCTGAGGCATTTGCCATCCAGCCAGCTAAAGCATTGGCATTAGCTGCAGCTCCAGTTGGTGGGAATGGCTGTTTTATTATAACACAAAAAGGAATTTAGAAATAACTTAATATTAAGATGTAACCAAGCAGAGGAATATGTAACACCATACACTGTGAGCTCCAAGTGGGGCGTAGGGCGCAGGTTTTGCTACAGAAAGATTGACAGGTGTTGGTGCCAGAGGACCATTCGGTGGTGAACATGTATGGTCCATGAATAAAGTCTTGATATCAGGATTTGGCCGTGGGTTCTTGCATAACTGATGCTGCCAGTTCAAACTGCATAAAATAAATATTATCAATGGTATAGAATTAAAATAACTACCTTAGCATCTAAAGCTACTATTATCTTCCAAGGCCTTAATGATTTGTGTTGTAGTATTTGTTGCTTGTAATAGTCAAACAACAGGTGTTACCCATTAGAGTCCAATTAGTGAAATCAAGGTGCAAAGTTCAATGCCAAAGATCAAAACCCATCAAATCCATAGGGATAAAAGAGAAGAATCTTTTTTTTTTTTTTTTTTGGATGGAAGATGAATAGAAGAATCTGGGTCACTAGGCAAAGGCACAAAGACAAAGAACTGCAGGATAAATCACTAAATTGGCTCAATAAACTTTTTTTTTCTCTGATAAAGCACTGCCAACTTAAGGTGGAAATTCCAACAAACCTCCCCACCACCATATGATTCTGACCTTTGATTGATGAGTGTTCGTAATCTTGATGACTTCAAGCTTGGGAAAACAAGCTTGTCTCTGAAAAGAGGATTTGCCTCTATAAGCTTTTTCAGCTCTATCAACATTATACTACGAGCAGCTTTTGTGTCCCCATACTTAGAAAGCTGCTCATTTTCCCTGGTATAGTATATTCAAAGAAGTAGCAAGACTCAGTAAATAAAGCCCAATAAATTAATAAACTCATTCCAAGAGTTATAAATAATTTCATCAAGCCATTTTTTTATGCGCAATCTGTGTTCAACAGTTCTATGTATAATAACATAATCGTTTTTCTTTCATATCATCTATATCAAGGAAGGATATTCAATTAACTATGATTGCTTATTAATAATGCATGTGCAATAACTTACCTAAAATTAGTAAGAGTCAAAAGCTGAGTAATTTCTTTGTACAACTCCTCATTAAATGTTGAGAAAACTTTCAAGTCGCTTACCAATATCTCCACAGCCTTTGCCTTGTCACTCCTTCAACATCATCAAACAGGAGAAGTTATATATCATTCCTTTTACAACACGAGTTAAAGTACCTGAATCAGGGAAAATAAATTGTTGTATGTATGAGTTACAAAAAAAAGAGCTCAAGTACCGGTCAAGGGCTTCAAGATACTTTTGCTTCCTTATTTCAAAAAATATCTTCATCGAGTATCTGTTATCATCAACTTTTGTATATCCAGATAAGTATTTTTCAACTTCCTCCCATTCCCCATTCTGAACTTTATCCTCAAAGTACTTCATATTGAAGTAAAACCCAGATTCTTTCTCCAGCCTACACATGAAAAATTATTTCCTCAAACAAAAGATCAGCAAAACTCAAAACAATTCAATTTGAGGAAAAAAAATGTCACAAAATAATCAATAATCCTAATATTGAAGTAGTGATCATAATAAAAAGCATCATGCTATAAAGGAAATCTTTTGGTTCCATTTCATCTTTTAACTGACATCTCTCCGCTTCCTAGCAACAGAAATTTTTACTTAGAATGAAACCAACATTAACAAACTAAACCCAGGATGGATATCTTTTTACATCTATTAATACGAAACAGAATGCCGGCATTCTATAGACATGCTAATAAAGTCAGCTAGACAAAGAATTCCCCTCCCCCACTATTTCCCCCAACAATCAGACATCACATATAAACGTTAATTCAAACTCCTCGATAAAGAAAAGGAAAGAAACAAAGAAAAAAAACCGCTAAAAGAATTAAATCAAATATGGTCCGAGCATACACTTGCCAGATAAGAAACCAGGCTGCAACAATAAGTAATGTGTTTTAACATTTATTCAACACACACAGCGAAACGAACATATAATTCAGATTCACAAATTCTACTTCTCCTTATCCTGTTTAATTCCATTACAGCTAAATTCAACGACTCCAACACACGATTATGAAAGAAACTAGAAAGAAAAACTTACCTATGCACCGATTCCTTGAACTTCTCCTCCTCGAGGAATTGAAGTATGAGAAACACCAGTTCTCTGCTTAAAGACGACATTTATTCCCACTAATAATCTCAGAAACCAAAACCTCTCCGTCCAGAAAACCAAACCACCACCGAACCTCGAAGCTTAGAGTTCAAATTCCCACCAAACACGCACGAATCCAGTCCAATATCAAACGCAACAACCAAATCTATGCTCAGACTTACCGGAAATCCTCAAAACACAAAGAATCACGGAGCTTTCAGGCATCACTGGGAGCGAATTTCAAGGAATTCTAGGGTTTCAGAAGAGTGCAGAGACGAGAGAGAAGAGGACTTGGTCTCGCTATCTTCGATGCGTTGTACAGGGGTCTCTCTTTTTCTACATGCCTATCAGTGACAAACTTTGATAACCCCTTTTAATAGCTTATCAGATCTGCAATTCTACTTATTGATAGGTAAGTCGACTTATCACTTATGTGAGATAAGAGCAATTAAGAGTCCGTGTTGCGGATTCGAACCACTAATTCAAATCTAGTGAATATTCGCTACACACGTCCAGTCGTACCCTACTTTCTCTATCCTCTCCTCTCTCTCATCTTCACAGCTCTTTTCGTACAGTCGCTTTCGGTTCGGAATTAATCGTCTTTATCTCGTTTTGCCGAATAATTATGGCTGTGGTTATCGCGATTTCTACGATTTATTGCCGAGTTTTTGTGATACTTTTTCTTTTTTAATTAATTTTCCCAAAAAGTAAAAAGAGTCTCACTCGCGAGGTATTGATGCTTTTCCCTAACGGATTGGATTTGAGTGTCGAATGTGGGCCCCGCCTTGATGCCTCTACTTTTGCTGCTTTTTAATTATTTTTGGAAAACTTTTTTTTTTTATATGGTGCCTTTAATCTCTAATTTTTTAGACAAATATTAATTTATACCTCTAAAATCATTTTAGGTATTGTATCAATTTAACATCTTAAACTAATAATTGTATCTATTTAAATCTTGAACTTTGAGAATTATGTCAATTTAAATTTCAAATTAATAATTGTATCAATTTAAACTCTAAACTTTTATAAGTATATCAATTTAAACTTCAAACATTCATAATTGTATCAACTTAAACGTCTATTGTGTTTTATTTGGATACACTTATGAAAGGCCATGGTTTAGATTAATATAATTATTAGTTTGGAGTTTAAATTTATACAAATCCCAAAGTTCAGGGTGTCAATTGATACACTTCAAAATTTTAAGGTTTAAATTGATACAATTTTTAGTTTATGATTTAAATTGATACAATCTCTAAAGTTTAAGGGTATAAATTGATATTTGTCCTAATTTTTATGACAAATATTAATTTAAACCTTTGAACTTCCATAAGTATATCAATTTAAACCTTCCATTATGTTTTATTTTGATATATTTTATGGAAGTTCAGAATTTAAAATGATATATTTATGAAAGTTTAAAATTTTATTTAATACAATTTTTAGTTTGAAATTTAAATTGATACAACTCACAAAGTTTAGGATTTAAATTGATGTAGTTATTAGTTTATGATTTAAATTGATATAACCCAACAATTTATGGAAGAAATTGATATTTACCCTTTATTTTATTTTTAAAATAGAATTATTAGCCTCGTTTGGTTTTTTTTTTCCATGATTTGCATTGGGCAATAGTTGAAATATTGGTCAAATTTCAAAAACAAAAAATAACTTTTTAAAAGCTGTTTTTTTTTTTTTTAATTTGGTTTGGTTTTTTAAACAGCAGATAACAAATAAAGAAGTATGGTGGAAGAAATAGTGTCTATAGACTTACTTTTTAAAAACAAAAACAAAAAACCAAAACCTCGTTTGGTAACCATTTTATTTTTTAAAATTAAACTTATGAACACTACTTACATCTCCAAATTTCTTCGTTTGTTATCTACTTTTCACCCATGGTTTAAAAAATCAAGTTAAATTTTGAGAATTTAAAAAAAAAATAACTTTCAAAAAGTAGTTTTTGTTTTTGAAATCTGTATAAGAATTCAACGAGTATACTAAAAAAAGATGCAAAATATTATAGGAAATGTGGAGAGACTTAATTTTCAAAAGTCAAAAACTAAAAAATGGAATGGTTACAAAATGGATGCAATGATTAACTTTAATCTCTAAATTAGAATGAATAAGTTTAAAAAGTGTTTGAAGTAATATATTTTTATTGTTTTGAATAATTATGTGATATTTTAAATTAGAAAAATAATTATTAAAAACTACCTCTTCTCTAAAATTATATATACACATGGAGTCCAAACTGATTTCAAACAAATCTATTGATTTTGTTGACATAAAGCAAAATTCATAGTTTATATCAAAGAGACGTTAAATCTTTGATTTTGTGTCTGGTACGTTCTCAAAATTTTAATGGCGTGGTTAATAGATTTTCAGCAGGTTCAAAATTGTAAAACTTTTTATCTGTTATTACGTATAAAATTTTGATTTTTTTTTTCCTAATAAAATCTTAAAAGATAAATCGATATCTTATTAAACATAAATTGAAAATTTAAAGATCTTGATAGATTTTTTTACTACTCATAATTTGCATAGCTGGTTCTTTGGAAACGTATTTAAATGACCTTATTTTTTATATTACTATTGATTGATTATATTTACTTCTTAGTAAAAACTCGATGAATACAAAAGTAAAGATTTAGAAATGACACTAAAGTTCATATCCTAACTTAAAAGTTTATAGAATTGACCATAATTCAAGTTTAACCTTTTTTTTTCTAAACATAATTTAGAATACATTTATTATGTAAATGGTTGTTTTCAAATATTGAAAAATAAGTCAACTTATTTATAAATATAACAAAATGTCATTGTCTATTAGTGATGGTATTTATCACAGGCACTAATAGATGTCTATTATTGCTTATCATTGATAAATAGTGGCATTTTATTATATTTAAAAATATTTTGAACAGTTTTATCATTTAAAATAATTACTTTTTTGTCATTTATAATTTAATATCTTAACTTTTTATTTAATATGATTACAAACAGAAGATTTTGACAATTATTATATGCTTTTACAATTTCAAACTTGAAATTAAAAACATGAAATTATATTTTAAAAAAATAACGTAAGATTAGAAAGAAACAAAATCATTTTTTTTTAAATTGAAACAAATTAAATTGATATCTCTGCAAATTTAAAACATGTTCTTGAATTTTTTTTTTAAGCTTCATTATAATATACCTAGAGATATTTTAATTAATAAGAGAATGTCTTAACTCTTATTAATTTAGTAAATAATAAATAAGCTAAGTGACTGTAGTCATCTCAATTTCCATCAAATATAAAACACTTCCACTTGATCATTTTTCCTTTTCACCAATCTTTATTTTAAATCAAGTGGTTCATCTTGTATTTAGTGTTAAAAGATCAAATTTTAGTTCTAGTTTAATAGTAATAATTTTTTTCTTATTTATTAGTTTCATAACCTAAAAAATGGAAATATGGTCCCATATTATGTATACTTATGAATTATGTTTAGAGACTATCATCCATATTTTATCTTAAATAATAAAAAAACAACAACATGAAATTAAGCTTGTGAAATTAACATTGACCTACTAGATATAAAATTGAAAATTAATATCGTTGTTGGTATTATTAAATTATTATTAAAACATATATTAAATAATTTATATACTAATGTAATCAAGGTAAAATAACAGAGTCATCCTAAGCTTTACTTAATTTGTCAAAATATAATTAAAGATGTTTATAAAGTTTGAACTTTCCGTTGAGGTGAACTTAGTTCAACTGCAAATTGTAATTGACGTGCGCTCCTTCTGAGGTTGAATGTGTGATCTATATCATCCTTTCAATTGTTGTCAAGCTAAACTATTCAAACTCTTAGTCAAAACCAATAGATTATTTATCACATTCTCAATAAACTCTCTTTCTTCATGTCAATCAAATTGTCCGCTTTAATGATATTAGGGGGCGCCGACTTTAATAACATTTTTTTAAACTTCGTAAATAATTAAATGAAGAGAAATCATATAACTTTTTTCCTTTTAACTTCGTAAATGCCTAAAAGGGAATGAATATCACATCCAATGCAAAATTAACAATAGGTTGGCCTTTCTTCTATCTAAAATGACATTGCGTTCAATATTTGTTAGTATAATAAAAGACGAGAGATTCGAATCACGTACTTCTTAATAGAGATGTTCATAGAGGACGGAACAGGGTTAGGATGGTTTCTCCACCGGCTCCGTCCTTGTTCCCCATTTTATTTCACATCTGTTTTTTTTTTTTAAAAAAAAAAAAAAAAACAATTAACTTAAACCCCTACAATTAAAAAGTTCTAATCAAATAGTTAAAATTCTCAATAATTTGAATTTAAAGAGAAATTACTCGAACTTTCAAATATATTTATTTTTATATTTAATTCAAACATATTCATTATTTTGATCATCAAACAATAAAATTTGAAATTTAAATATGATATTTATATAATAATAAGGAAGCATAACATTAAATTATTATAATAAATTAAAAAAAAAAAAACGAACGGAGCATGGACGAGGAATGAGATAGGCTGGATTGCATTCAATGTCTCTGTCATCATTTAGCTTATGGGGAAAAATTTTCCTATTCCTCACCTAAATGGGGAGTCTCCACCCGTTAAAGACTGGGCTACAAGGAAAAATGGATATATCTCTATTTCTTAATTATTAATACATACTAGTTATTAGATAAGTTACATTTACTTTGACAATATTTAATTAAAATCAAGCTATCCATCCATTTGTATTGAACTAAATAAATTTTTTTAAAAAAAAAACTAAGGGTTTTTTTTAAAAAAAAAGAATCAAATAACATAAGAAAGAAAGAGAAAAAGAACATTCACTTTGACAATATTTAATTAAAATCAAGCAATCCATCCATTTGAATTGAACTAAATAAATATTTTTTAAAAAAAAAACAAAGGGTTTTTTTTAAAAAAAGAATCAAATAACATAAGAAAGAAAGAGAAAAAGAATGTGATGCTCACACGTTTTGTTGAAAACATCTAACACGTCTCAACCCAACATGTTAAATTATAAATAAATAAACAATAATATTGAAAAATTGACAGCTTTTTTTTTTTTTTTTTATTTATTGTTTTACATTAAATTTTTGTTCAAAATAATGAAACATCATTTGTCTCATTATATAAAAAGATAAGGCTTCTGGTTGGTGCGGAATTTTAATCTCTCTTTTTTTTAAAAAAAAAAACTTTTTAAAAGTTTAGAACCAGTTGCATGTCCTTTCAAGTAGGGGCCTACAGACTTTTGGGACCACAGTTATATGCCACGTGGAGGGTCTTTGTTAATTCACTCTTCCACGCGCCCTAAGTGCGCGTGGTAACTGAATGGACGCGAAGCACATGTTGCGCGCGTTGTAGTGGCGTCATGATGACAGCGATACAAAGGGTTTTTATTTTTATTTTTATTAATTTTTCTTTGGAGTTAAAATTTTCAATTTCTCGCGATATCATATCGTGGATTGCCAGAGCCGACGAGTCGTATGAAATTCATATATTTAATCATTGTTGTTTCGAAAAATTTGGGACTTTCTAGTTTGTATGGTCCATCAAACGAATTTAGAAAAATTTTAAACTATGTTTGGCATTAGAGATGTCCACGTGACAGGGTCGGATCAGGATGTCATTCCCCATTTCCGTTTCTACTCCCCACTTCATTCCTTTTCTCCATGAAATTTCTTACGAGGATCAGAGTGGAGATTCTTCGGGGGAATTCGCGAGGATCGAGTTCCCGCGGGGAATTTTTCTCCATTACTTTTTTTTTTTTTGTGAAATATCAATTAATTTAAATCACCAATGTAAGCAAATTTTAATTAAATAATTAACTTTATCACTGATTATTTATTATGGCTAGTTTTATATAACAATTTGAATTTAAATATAGATTATTCCAATTTTTGCCAAAAAAAGCTAATTAATTTTTTAAGTAGAAAGAAATAAATATAAATCAAATTATTTACATATATTATCTAAATTTAAAATTTCAATTTAAATCTATTCATCATCTTTCCCAATAAATAATCAAATTTGAAATTTAAATGTAATATTTATATAATAATAATAATAATAACATAACATTAGATAACTATATTAAATAAATATGTAAAAGCTAATCGAGACGGAGCGAGGCTAGAGTCTAGGTCGGGGAATGCATTCCCCGTCCACGTCCCCATTTAGCTCACGTGGAATTTTTTCCCCCACCCCTCCCCCATTCCCCGCCTAATCGGGAATCCTCGTCCCTATGAGAAAAATTGACATCTCTATTTGACATTACATCAGTACATAAAAGTTATTTTTAAAAAATCTTGACAATTTTTGTGTTTGGTAAAATAGATTTAAATTGAATTTGTTACGCTCACTTTTAAAAACAAATTGATTTCACATTTACTTTAAAAGTAGTATCTTTCAGATTTTCCTAAAATCAGGTAAATTTTTAATTAATATCTGGTTTTCTATTTTATATATTAAAATAATATTTATTTTATATATTTATCTATCTCTCACTTAATCAAATCTATTTTCTATTTTTCATGAGTTAAGTATATCATTTTTTTTTTTTTTTGAAAAAGTATACCATATTAATTTTTTAAAATAGAAAAAAAGTTAAAATAAAAGTTGATTATAAACCTATTTTAATTACTATATCTCAAATAATATATTTTTATATTTGTTTACTGAACACTCTAATCTACTTTTACAAGTTTAAGCTAAAATTTACTAAATATTATTTTACTTATTTTCGCAGCTGGTTTTTGTAAAAGCATAATTGTTAACAATTATTTTAAAAGCTACGACAATTCCAAATGGAGCCTTAATTTAAATAATTGTTCAAAACATGTCTGATATTATATATTATTTCTTGTAATTTATAACATATTATAATATATATTATAGTTTAATTGAAATATTATATTTATTAAAGTTTCCATTCTTTGTAATATAATTCTATATTTTAAAAAAACCACAATAAAAATCTAGATACAGTCGGCATACATACAAATATTGATCCTAAAATTTGCACAATTTTGGTCCCATAATCCAAAAATAATTTTAAAAAACACATCTACTTTTAGAATAGGTAGCATATTTGCTAACCCAATGAATTCGGATACATAAAACATAATCTAGATTGACTACTAAAAGCTCTTACCTATAGATAAATTTATTATTTCATTTTTTTAAAATAAATTATTTCGTATAATAAAATATAAATTATATTGTAAAGTAAAATAATAGTTATATATAATTTATATCATAAAACCATTGTTCATAATTCATTAAATATAATAGAAAGCAACCTAGATAGGGGATAATCCTAAAGTGAACCATTAAAATTTATGGACCTTTTGTGATCACATTGAAAATATATATAATTTCATAATATTTTAGTAGGTTTTAGATAAAGAATAAGAACAGTAATAATTTGTTAAAAGTATAGAACCTAGCTTGAAACTTTAAGCTTAAAATGCACGATAAAGATATAATTTAATTTTGGGTTGTTTTTAAATAAAAAAAAATTAAGTCAATTTATTTATAAATATAATAAAATGTTATTATTATCTGTAATAGACTGTGATAGATGTTTATTGATATACAATGATGTTTTATTATATTCGAAAATATTTTTAATAATTTTATCATTTAAAATCTTTTTAAAATGAAAACAAATCAATAACTGTTAATTGTACTCGATTTATAAAAATTCATTCCACAACCAATGTGATAACAATGATTAAAAAATGAAAAAAGATGATAAAAGTCATTGAATGTATTCTCCAAAATGGATGAGCATTGCATTATCTCATTTTGACAACAAGAAAAAAAAGGGAATAAATAGAAAAAAAATACCATTATTGAAATATGTGAAATTCTAAAGAAAGAATATTATTGGGAAGCATATTTACTTAATGAGTGTGCTCATTAAGCATTTTCCAATTTAGCCATAGTCTAAATATGGGATTATTTTCATTTGAAGTATTTATTTCTTTATTTATTATCATTATAATTGAAATTGAAATGGATTGGACATTTGCACATGGAATAAGAAAGTGGTGCAAATTAATTATAAAATAATGACACAAACACAAATATATAATTGAAGAAATTATGAGGGATCTAACCTAACCACCTTGTTGAAGTTCAATTAATCATGAATCTTAATTATGCCTTTTCTTTTTTTAAAAAAAAAAAAATTCAAATTAAACATGATGAGGGCTCAAACATATCATTTTTAGGAGAGGTTATTGATCTTGGTAATTTTAATTTAGCGCTGGTTTGTTTTACAAATATCGTCCTAAAATTTCGCAAAAGTTTAACATTTGTATTTTTTTTACACTATTTCACTTTTTTTTAAAAAAGATATTATTGTTTAGAAAATTTTAAAATCCATCTGACATGTGTTTTTTAATATCTTCCATACTTATAAATTTTTAAATCTGGGAGATGATAAAATCTGATTAATTAATAAATTAATATTAATTAATTATTATTATTTAATTTTAATTAATTACCATATATATATATATTATCCAAATTTAGTAAATTTCAATTACATTAATATTTTATGTTATCTTAACTATTTAATATTAAATTTTATTATTAATTAGTAATAGTCTAATTAATTTAGATTAATTTAATTATTTTTATTAAATAAATAAAATAATTTAAATAATATTTAATTTAAAAGTATTCATTTAGGGTGTGTTTGGTGCGTGATAAAAGTAGAGAGTTGAGTTGGTAATTATTATCTGGAGAGTTAAATTATCTGTGTTTGTTTACAGAGTTGAGTTGAGTTGATAATTATTGTCTGTGTTTGTTGTGCTGAGTTGAGTTGAGTTGAGTTGTGGATTTGATGCAATTTTTTTGTGAATGAGATTAGTTCTATTTTTTTCTGTTTATTTTTTATTTCATTATTTTATTTTTTAGTTTTATGCTTTGCTATTGTTGATTCATTTTCAAATATACACGTATTTTCTCAAATCATTTATAACATAAACTGGACAATCTCAATTTTTTTCTCAATTTGTAGAACATAATAGATTATTTTTCATATATTCTTTTCAAAAACGGTAATAATTCTTATTCTCTTCAATCGGTTAAACATACCAACAAAATATATTTCATATTGCTGATCAATTAATTGATATATTGTATATTATATGTATATATATTGAAAGTAATTATCCCAATTACTAATTGGCATATTGTATGTATATATATTGAATCTTGCTAACTTAACTTTATTATTTCACATATCATACAGTTTATTTTTATATAATATGGATAGTATATTTGAAATTGAAATTGTACATACGATAATTACCTTTCATTTGATTATGATGATGAGAATGTAATGTAGTACAGTAATATTTTTCATAAGATCACAAAAAAAATATGAACCGACTGAACATGTGGCCATTTCCAAAAAAAAATCACAAAATATATGTTCTTTTCTATACTTATAATATCCATGTCATAATACAAACACAAAAATTACACGTCATGATGTATGCAAAAGTTATCATTCTTTTCGACATGATAGTCCATTGTCCATTTGCTGTTATCCAAAAGAACTATAAATAAAATACAAGGGTGTGGTCAGTCTACATGTTTCTTCCTAGGAGACGGAGACAGTACCTCTTCCATGCGTGTTCTGGTATTGCAAGGAAGCAAGGGTTTGACGATCTGGGCGAATCCAAAGGTTTGACGATAAAAAAAAAAAAAAAAAAAACCAGATCTGGATCCAAACGGCAAAGATGGGAAAAAGAGAAAGAAATGAAAATATATTGATTTTTAGGGTTAGTTTTGAGGTATAAAAAATGGAGTTTTGAGTGGATAAAAAAGAGTTTAATAACCCATAAGTTTTCTCTATGGGCTTAACGAACATGAGTAATAAATACCCACTCAACCCAATAACTCATACTCATTTATCAAACACCTCCTTAAACATATTTTAATTGATTGAATAGTTAATCAATATAACAATATATTAAATAGTTAAATTTAATTATGACTACATTACTTATTCTCTTACATTTGATTAAATAATTATTTAATTTTGATTTTTATATCTCAAATGGGTAAATCAATCACATTTATTTAACTTCCATTAATTATCCTACATATCAAAATCCATACAATAATTATCCCAGACATTTAAAACTCAAATATTTAAGTTTTAGACATTTCATATCCATACCCATGAAATAATATCTGCAATCAAAATGGTCCATTAGAGTAATTTTTAGTGTTGTGAAATAATTATTTAAGGTTTTTTTTTTTTAATGATACCAACATGACCATAAATAAACCATAAAGAATTAGATAGATCGACGTTCACCTAAAAAAACTAATGGAGCTAACTAGGAAAATTTTCCCACCATACATGAGGACAATCCCTATAAAAGAAAACCCAGGAAACCACATCAACACCCATACTAACTTTAAGAATCTCCTCCACAAGCGACTATATTGCCATCAAATTTGCCTCCTAAGCACGCCCAACAACCAAACTCTTTAGCAAACCCTTAAATGGACTCATCTAAAGGTTTCTTGAGCTCTCTTACCAAACCTTTCATCTATAAACTAAATATACAAACGTAAATACATAAATTAAATAGATACATAGAACATTAATAATGTAAATAAATCTAAATTTGGTTGCATCTCTTCATTATGGGTTGAAAACTTAGCTTGGAAGCAGCCATTTATACGTTCACAACTCCCACCCCCCATAAAATGCTTCGTCGTGTATACAATGGGTTCGAACTCACACGTGCCGAAAGTACCTACCACTGAGCACCTGGAACAAAAGACTTTCATGATGCCTACACAACCTCCAACTCTGCTTAGCCAGCATTGCTAGATTAAAGATTCATAAATCTCGAAAACCAAGCCCTCCCATTCCTTTAGCAACACATGATTGTTTCCATCTTACCCAATGCACCTTCCTATGCCCCTCTTCCGACCCTTACCAAAATGTAGCACATATAGAATGAAGCTCTGCATATAAAGAAGAGGGGAGTCGAAAGCAACTCATTGTATAAGTAGGAGCGACGTGCGACCACCACCTTAATAAGCATTTCCTTGCCACTAGCCAGAAGAAGAAGGGAAAAAAAAAACCTCTCCTTCCATTCCTGCAATTTCCAGATATGATCCTTCATGGCCGAGAAGATGGGACGCTTAGACTTAGTATTCTAAGATGGGAGCCCCAAATATCTACCTAACTCAGTAGTTTGGGGAACCCTCAATTCCTACTGAATAAACTCTTGTATGTCTCAATCTGCATTCTTACTAGTCATAAACATAGATTTATCATAATTTACAACCTGCCCAAAAGTTGCCTCATAAACAGCCAAAATTTGCTTAACAGAAATACAATCAGATTCAAAAGCTTGAAAGAAAATAAGACTATCATCAACATAAAAAAGATGCGAAATCGTAGGATAATAATTGGTGATTTGCAAACCCTGCAATGCTTGCCGGCTAATCTCCCTTTGAAAAAAGAGCCAACAACCCCTAAAAACATAATATAAATAAATAAGGGAAATAGGGTCTCCCTTTCGAAGCCCATGTTGTGGAGTAAATTGTTGGCAATCTATTAATCAGGACTGCAGAGCTGACCATTTCAACACAACTCATCACAAGCTGAACCTATTGATCACAAAATCCCATTTAAAACATCATCTATCGTAGGTAGCACCATAATATATACATAAGTATTTAAGTTTACATTGTATCGTTTGCATTACATTTATATATATTATGTTTGTGTATATTTATCTATTATGGTTTCAATGGTGTATGTCAATAATGAATGATGACCGTGATAAATATTGTAAAGTGAACTCACAATGATATTCACATTTGATTCAAGTCCAAAAAGTTCTTATAACTTTAATTAATGTTGTAAACTTGAGGAACACAACGAGAATACGGATACTAATATAATATAATAATAAAATAAATGAAACATAATATATAAATAAACAAAATAAAATAAGAAATTTCTCTAAATTCTCCATTTTCTCCAATTTTCATGGACTTTGCCTAATGTGTGTGTCTTCCAAAACTCACCAAATGTCACTATTTATAGGCAATTTGACAAGTAAGAGATGGATTACATGAATACTAATAATGTGTAATGTTGAGACACATGAATAACACTTTGGGAAATAAAGACATGACATATGATCAATGAACACTAAACATGAGTATCTAATGAGCATCTATTATCATCATATTTATAATATTCCCCCTTAGATATACATTATATATATGAAATATGTCTCGTAAAACCTTATTAGGAAAAAACTCATTGGGAAAAAAATTTAGTGAAGGAAAAAAAGTACATATTTCAAAAAGTATATTTACTCCCCCTCATGGAAACATCACTTGAGATCTCTGAGTCGCTGCATTCCAATGTTGTGCTCCAGTTTTTCAAATATTGTCATAGGTAATGCCTTCGTAAATAAGTCTGCCAAGTTATCTTTCGAACAATTTTTTTGTATAGTGATATCGTCATTTTCTTCAAGATCATGAGTGTAGAAAAGTTTTGGTGAAATATGCTTTGTTATATCTCCTTTAATATATCATTCTTTGATTTGGGATATGTATGTTGTGTTGTTTTCGTATAATATTGTTGGAAGATTTTTATTAGAAGACAAACCACACGTTTCACAAATGTGCTGAGTCATTGATCTTAGCTATACACATTGTGGACTAGCCTCATGAATTGCAAGAATTTCAGCATGATTTGAGGAAGTAGTCATTATGGTCTATTTCACTGACCGCCATGATACAACAGTTCCTCCGCATGTGAATAGATAATCTGTTTTAGATCTAGCTTTGTATGGATCAGATAAATATCCAAAATCTGCATAATCAATTAGATCAAAATTCGATTTATTTGAATAAAACAAACTCATATCAAGCGTTCCTCGGAGATAACAGAGTATATGCTTAATTTCGTTCCAATGTCTTTTTGTTGGAGAAGAACTATATCTTGCTAGTAAATTTACTGAAAATGCAATATCTAGTCTTGTATTATTAGCAAGATACACAAGTGCACCAAATTCAGTAAGATATGGTACTTCAGAACCAAGAAGTTATTCATTATTGTCTCAAGGATGAAATTATCTTTCTTCACATCTAGTGAACAAACTTCCATTAGAATGATCAATGAATGTGCTTTGTCCATATAGAACATTTTCAAATTTTTTCCTGTATAAGTCGACTGATAAACAAATAACCCATCTGCTTTTGTTGGAGAAGAACTATATCTTGCTAGTAAATTTACTGAAAATGCAATATCTAGTCTTGTATTATTAGTAAGATACATAAGTGCACCAATTGCATTAAGATATGATACTTCAAGACGAAGAAGTTATTCATTATTGTCTCGAGGTTGAAATTATTTTTCTTCATATCTAGTGAACGAACTTCCATTAGAATATTCAATGAATGTGCTTTGTCCATATAGAACATTTTCAAAACTTTTCCTGTATAAGTTGACTGGTGAACAAACAACCCATCTGCTAAATGCTCAATTTGTAAGTCAAGACAAAATTTTATTTTTTTCGAGATCTTTCATCTCAAATTCTTTCTTAATTGCCTTTGAATTTCAATTATATTTAAATCATCAACATATATAGTTATAATAGAAAATCCTGACTGTGATTTCGTTATAAAAACGTATACACATATTAGATTGTTTTAATATCCTTCTTTCAACAAATATACATCCAGGCGATTATACCACATTCGCCCTGATTGTTTCAATCCATATAGCAATCTCTATAACTTTATTGAATATAATTCTCGGGAATTTGATTTATATGTTTTAGGTATCTTAAATCCTTCTGGGATTCTCCGATAAATATCATTATCAAGAGATGCATAAAAATATGTTGACTACATCCATAAGATGCATGTCTAGATTTTCATACACAGTCAGACCAATTAAATATTTGAATGTAATTGCATCCACCATCGGAGAATACGTCTTCTCATAATCGATACCAGGTTTTTGTGAGAAACCTTGTAACTAATCTTGCTTTATATCTTGTGACCACATTATTTTCATTTTTTGTTCTTAGAAATATTCATTTGCATCCCATAGGTTTGACACCTTCTGGTGTTCAGACTATTGATAAAAAAACCTACCGTTTTGAAAGTGAGTTTATTTTTGCCTCGATTGCTTCTTTCCGCTGAAGCCAATCTTTTCAATATCGACATTCTTCAATAGATTTTGGTTCAGAATCCTCATTTTCATATATAATATCAAGAGCAACATTATATGGAAAAATGTTGTCAATTATTACATGAGCTCGGTTCCATCTTTTTTCCTGTCGTGACATAGTTTATTCAAATCTTATTATTATCTTTAGATATTTCACATTCCTCACTTGTCGTGTCAAGGATTTCTTCATGGATATTTATATTCTCAACCAAGACTTTTCGACTATTAATTATTTTTCTTTTTTGAGGATTTTTTTACTCTAAAACCCACTGGTCTACCACGCTTCTGGCGTGTTCTAGACTCATTAGTGACGACTTACTGTGTTGGGATATCAATTTTTGATGGAATATTTGCAGCTGGTATATGTGATTTAGTTACTTTCTTTGCATTTATAAATGCATATGGTAACTGATTTTCTATATTTTAAATGAATTATCTTCTAAGTTTCAAGTTCACATTGATCTCGACGGAGATCTAAATGAGACAATAACGATTCATTCCATGTAATTTCTTTTTCCAACTTCTTAATTTATCCCCCTAATGTTGGAAACTTTGTCTTATTAAAATGACAATCAACAAATCGTGCAATAAATACATCACCCATCAGGGGTTCAAGATATTTAATAATTGATGGGAATCATATCCGATATATATTTTTGATGCATTCTTACCATACAATGAAATGAATGATGATTATGAGGTTATAACACTTAGTTTTTCCTTGTAGAACCTAAGTGTAAGTCCAACCAGAGTCCTGGTAAATCCAAGGTCGAACTTAGGGATGGTTTATAAGTGTGCGATGAACTGATACTTAGATCTTAATGCAAATGAAATGTTCACACAAATAGTTTATTTTTGGTTTTATTCTAAGTCTAAAATTTTTGCGTTGAGGGTTGTGCTTCAAGTAAAACAATGTGAGTGATGGTTGTGGATACTAGCATGCGATAATAGGGTTGAAAAGAATTTTCACCAACACTCCCTAAGCAACTAGATAAGTTATGTGTTTAAGCCAAGCACTCAATATACGACCAATACTTTTCAGTGTATTTAGCCATATTACCCTATCTCTAGGAAGTATGTAGTGAGTACAATATGAAAAAGATGTACTTATTTCTAAGGAGCATCTCTTCTTGTTTTACGAGTTCTAAATCTGAATTCTTTCAAACTTAGATTCAATTTACTTAAAATAATCTTTCGACTTATTCAAGTGACGTGAGTAGGCATACATAAAACAAGTGATCGCATAATTCTTTTGTTGCTTAGTTCATGTTGGTTATATGCTTCTCAACACATAAGGTAATTTAGCTACTCATGATAGTATTAGAAGATATGAACAAAGAATGGGATAAACAAGTATTCATATTGCAGATTTGAGTTCTTCAATGTTAATGGTACAATATAAATACATTGTAAGATAAAGGAAATAATAGAGAGTTAAGTCGTGGTGTGCAATGTCTTGCTCTCTCTGACTTTTATGCTGACTACTTCACTTAAATATCGAACAATGGACTTCTCTTCCTCCACAAGAGACCCAGGTTCTCACCGAGGTGTTTTTATGGTTGAAGGAGAAGGATTATTGCCAGAGTTTTCTTTTTAGAAAGTTTATGACCCTCGTATGTTTTGCATGGTGATTGCATGGGTATTTATAGACGTCTGATGATGACTTCTTTTCTCTCACTCATGATTGAGCTGATAGGGTACATTAATTCCATACCTTAATGCGCCCCTACAACGCGTCAGAGGTTCATTGAATCTTCAATGAAGTTTTCTAATAAGCTACCAACCCAATCTAAGATTTGACTTCCACCGCTCACATCATATCATGCTTCATTGCCTGAGGTTGTCGCATTAACTAGTTATGCGATTATGCTTTTGTTTCTAATATTTCTTGTTTGATCGCATCGGTGAGCATTCTGCATAAGAATAGTGACATTAGCTCAAACTTTAGATAAATCAGGCGTTGGAGATGTATGATCGCATATTGTGATTACTTTATAAATTCTTTAGCAAAAATGTCGCACTTTCAGAGTTTTTTTTTCTTATTTTTTTTAAAAGAGATACATAAAATAACTTGTATTTCTACAAGTTATTAATTCCTAACCTCCTTTGAGGACCCATCTTAGTACGTTGTGGTGGAGCAATTGGAACATATACTGCACATTAAAAAATTCCCATATAGAAAATATTTGGCTTATGGCCATAAGCTAATTGTAATTGCAAGTACTTATTATAAGATATTGGCCTAATGCGTACAAGTGACGGTGCATGCAAAATAGCATGTCCCCATATAGATGCAGAAAGCTTAGTTCTCAATTAACTGCAAACGTTTTATGAATGATTCTGCTAAATCATTTCATGAGCTACAGGGTGTTCAACACTTGTCCCAATTGACATACAATAATTATCAAAAGCTTGGGATGTAAATTCACCAGCATTATCAAGACGAATGGTCTTAATTGTATAATCATGAAATTGTGCTCTTAACTTAATTATTTGAGCAAGTAATCTTGCAAATGCAAGATTTCAACTTGAAAATAAGCATACGCGTGACCATCTGCTGGATGTGTCTATTAATACCATAAAATATCTGGTTCACTTGATGCGTTAATAGATCCACATATATCATCATGAATTCGTTCAAAAAATGCAGGTGATTCAATCCCTATTTTAGCTCGTGATGGTCTAATTATCAAGTTTCCTTGAGAGCAAGCATCACATGATAATTCATTAGATTGAATTTTTTTTCAGATTTTTAATGGATGTCCATTTGAATTCTCAATAATTTTTCTCATCATTATAGATCCTAGATGACCTAATCCGTCATGTCAAATTGTAAATATGTCTGGATTCATGAACTTCAGGTTCATTGTTGCATATGTTTCAATTACTCGTATATGAGTATAATATAATCCAGAAGATAAAGCATGCAACTATTCCAGTATATGTTTTTCATATGAGACAATAGATAAGATATAAACATACTTCATATTATTTTTTCTATCGGTCTCAATATGATAACCATTGCAACGTATACCGTTAAAACTAAGTAGATTTCTTTTTTATTGACTAGAGAATAATGTATGCCAATAGTAAATTTTATTCTTCTAGACAAAATAATATTTACTTTTTCAATCCTTTCAATCAGGTTTGCAGAACTTGATATTGTATTGACTTTTGCTTACAGTATTGTTAGTTTTGAAAAATATTTTATACTTGTAAGTATTGTATGTGTAGTTACACTGTCTGCCAGACATAGGTCTTCTTTACTCATTTTTTAGTCAACCAAAATATAAAAATGATCAAAGTTTCTTCATTAAAAGAAAATAATTGCAATAAGAAAAACAATACTTGGAATATACAAAGGTTAACATCTACTAAGAGAAGAAAAAAACATGGAGATGAATAAAAAACAATAACATTAAATCTAGATATTTTTAAAGTAAAAAAAAAAAAAAAAAACACTTGATATTCCATCAATTCTGCCGATTTTCTCTTCAGGGGATTCAAAGAATTCCGCCACATCCAAATTTATCATATGGGATAGGTCAAATATGTCATTATCTTAGTATGCAAAATTTGCTTCCACATTTTTTTTCTTTTTCCTTCAAGGATGCTTGATTAAGATCAACTAATTGTTTTGACATACAACAGATACGTGACCAATGCCCAGTCATTCTACATCGGAAGCATTTCTTTTCAACACCTTTTGAACTTTTCTCTTGTGGAGCTTTTCCTTTGTGATCATCATTTTGTGTGGTTCTTTTGAATTTGAATGATTAGAACGACCACAATGAAAATAATAATTATTTCTTCCTCTGCCACGATCATGTCCACGACCACGACCACGACCACAATTATTATTAAAATTCACAGCATTTACTTCAGGGAATGTTGTTGTTCCAGTTGGTCGAGATTCATGATTTTTTTTATCAATAACTCGTTATTTTGTTCGACCACGAGAATACATGAAATTAGTTCATAATACTATTTAAAATATCTCTCGATGTTGCTGCCGCAAGAGCATATTTGAGACATGAAATGTAGAAAATATCTTCTCTAACATATCAGCATCAGTAATTTTCTCTCCACATAATAACAGTTTCAAACTGATTTTAAATAATGGGAGTTGTATACTTACTGATTTGAAATCTTGTAGCCTCAAGTGCATCCACTCATAACGAGCTTTAGGAAGAATAGAGTTGTAGAAGCAATAGTGCAACCCTCGAACTTGGAGACGGGGAAGCAACAATGCAACCATCAAAGTTAGAGTTGTAGAAGCAATATTGCAATCCTTGAACTTAGAGACAGGGAAGCAGTAGTGCGAACATCAAATTCGGAAATGGAGAAATAGCAGTGCAACCATCAAAGTAGCAGTCTGATCCTCGAACTTGAAGATGAGGAAACAGCAGGCCAACATCTTTGTAGATGAGGCAGAACTGCAACAACTTTTAGAGAAGAAGCGAAGCTGCAAGGAATAATATTTTTTTAGGGGAAGCGAGGAAGTCGCCCTAAAATTGAACTTCGAAGAAGGAGAAATGAAACATCCAAATTTGACTTCAAAGAGGAAGCGGTGAAGCCTCTGAACTTGACTTCGAAGAGGAATCAAAGCGCCATTCCAAGTATGTATTTTTAATTTACTGTGTTAGCTTCTTAAAGGGATGAACATCTTCAATTTGTTGTGTTGTCCCCAACAAGGATGAACATCTTCAATCTGTCATGTAATGTCAGACGTAGGGTGATTGTGTTACTCTTTTTTTATGGATCGAACTTAAATTTCTTTAAGTTGCCTATGTACCCTTGAAGAAAGGGGTCAAGTCATGACATAGTTCAAATGTTTTTTTTTGTTTGTTGGATTGAACTTGAAGTTTCTTTCAAGCTGTCTATGTACACTTAAAGAAAAGGATCAAATCATGATGTAGTTTAAGTTTTTTTTTTTTTTTTCAAAAAACTGGACTGAACTTGAAGTTTCTTTCAAGCTGCCTACATACCCTTTATAATGATAGGGATCAAGTCATAATGTAGTTCAAAAAGTTTTTTTTTTAATGCGCGACTGAACTTAAATTTCTCTAAGTTGCCTATGTACCCTTTATAATGACAGGGATCAAGTCGTAACATAATTCGTACAAATATTTTTTTTTGGGTCGTTCATATTTTAAGCTCATGCGGGCCAAGAGCATCATGCAGTTTAGGCTCTTGCGATGAGGAGCTTCTTCATTTAAACTTCATAAGCTCTTATTTCATCATGGTTATGATCATCCTCTTCATTTGTAGGATTCGTCAATATGATGAGTTTTGGCTTCACTATCAAGGAACCTTCTGTACTTATGTCAATAGAAAATTTCCTCTTCATGCATGAAGGGACACGACTGTGAATCTTTTCGTCGTTGTTTTCTACATGGAATGACATTGGCTTCAAGATTTTCATCCTTCCCTTACGTTGATCGCTTGTTGTCTTGAGACGATCAAAAGCAGATACTGAAGGTTGATCTTTCTTTGATATGGATATACTTAGTCTTTTAAAGGTTGAAGTTCAAGAAGAAGTAGTCGTTGGACATTGGTCTTCTTCTCTTGTCGTGGCCATACTCAATCTTTGAAAGACCGAAGATCGAGCACTTGAAGGCTTAATATGTTTGAAGACATAAGTTCTTTACTTCATCTCTTCTAAGTCGTTGACTTCATCGGCAGTCATATGATTATTGTCGACTTCCACTATGCCAATAGTGTGACATGCAATAACATCTGATACTTTCTTTGGATGATTATTGAGAAAGCTTCTTGGGAGAAATTTTGCCGAAGTTGTCGGCCGTCGAAATTGAGGGAAGTTCTTGTCTTCTTTCTTAGCAGGCTTAAGCTTACGTGTCATCTTTTTGCCTTTCTTTTTATGAGTCTTATTTCTTCTTCTATAGCTTCGATAAGAACGCGACTCTTTTTGGGTGGAGTTTGGTTGTCTTCTTTTTCGATGAGTCACTACTATCCACCCTTCGTTGTCATCTTCAACAAGCTCATCTTTCTTTTCAGAATTTGTTGTTTGAATCTCTTGTTGAAACCAAACAACTATAGGCTCGAACTCCAAAATGGATTGGGGTTTGTCTTTGAGCATGGGACACAAACAGTATTGGAACACTTGAAGTCGCCGCTACTGTAGCGTGATTTTTCTGAGCTACTTCATCCAAATCTAGCTTAATCTTCTTTTCACGCGCCAACTTCATAATTCGTTCCTTCAGCACAAAGCACCTTTCAACTGGGTGACTAATGACCTAATGATACTTGCAGTAGTTAGGATAATCTATTTTTCCTTCTTGTTCCGACCGCTTGCATTCCGGTAGCTAAATAAGTTGCTTCTCTAGTAGTTGCTCCAATATATCTGCCACTTCAGAGTCAGGGAATGGATAAACCTTCTTCTGTCTTTCTTTAAGAGTTGGACGACGCTTCTCGCCTTCATTGTGCCTTCTTTCAATTTTTGTTTGTTTTCATTTGGAGGAAAATTTCAGCGGGGTCACATGAACGACCATAGATTCTTTTGTGGCACTATCCATAATCTTTTCAATGCCCTTGGCTTCATTCTTGTATTTTCTCCCTTCAGGGACTAGGAAATCTTTAGTTTCCCTGTTGGCGATGCTCAGCTCCATATCATGAGTGCGTGTTACCAACTCCTAAAATGTACGAGGCTTTATCCTTTGCAGAATGTTGAGAAGTTCCCAATCCATGCCTTGGGTGCATATCTCCACTACAGATAATTCAGTGAGTCTATCTTCGCAATCTAGACTCAGAGCTCTCCATCGATTGATGTAGTCGATGATTGGCTCTTCTTTCCGCTGTTTTTTGTTCATCAGCTCCATCATGCTAATGGTGCGCCTTGTGCTGTAGAAGCGGGTAGGAACTCCCTTTCTAGTTGTTCCCAACTGTCAATCACTTCTGGCTCCAAATTAGTATACCAGTCAAAAGCATTCCCTTTTAGGGTTTTGACAGATTGCTTGACTAGCAGGTCTCCCTTAGTTCCTGCGTTTTCAAAAGTTTCAATGAAATGAGCAACATGTTGTTTCGGATTGCCCTTTCCGTCGAACTGCTGGTACTTTGGAGGTTGATACCCAGCTGGCATTGTCAAGTTGTCGATTCTCTCAGTGTACAACTTGGAGTACATAAAGGAAGATTGCGATGTTCCTCCATACTGAGCCCTTATGAATTTTGTAATCATATCTTGCAGCTTTGAACTGACATGACGGCGACAGAGGTACATTGTTGCAGTTGGTCTTCCTGCAAGATAGTTCTTCCTTTGTCATTGACTTTTGTAGCTGAAGATTGACTCGATTCAGCAGTATTTCGAGCCTGCATCTAATCTATTAAAGTAGCGATTTCATGATCTCGCTCCTCTACAGCCTTCATTAGGAGTTTTATCTTCCTTTCCATCTTTGTCATGGTTGACTCAGTCGTTACATCAATCATCATGATAAACACTACATCAGGGTATAATTCTTCCTTTGATGATCTCGCTTTTAGAAGATTCCATCAGCTGCTCCCAGATTTACAAAGACAAAACCTTGTTCTTGCTCCTGCATACTCTCCTTTGAATGGTTGCAGGTGACAAGATCTGTGTAGGTGTTGCTTGCAGCAGTTCCTTTGGATGTAGCCTTCTTTGGTGCCATTAGTTTACTTGAATGTTGAGAGAGAGATGAGAGGTAGAGATGTCCCATTGAACGTGCCAATTTGTTCACACGAGATTTCAAGAGAAATTTATTTCGTGGAACATGAACTTTGTATTTGTATTAATTTTGTAGAAAGCGAGTATAATCTCTAATACATAGTATTTTGATGCTTTCAAAATATACTATAATCTTTAAGTTGGTTGATTTTCTTGAACGATCGGCCTTTGGGCTTGTTGATATTCTTGGATGATCGGTCTTTGGGCTTGTCGATCTTCTTAGATGATCGACCTTTGAGCTTGTTGATCTTCTTGGATGATCGGCCTTTGGGCTTGTTGATCTTCTTGGAAGATTAGTGTTTGCACGAGGCTTCCGAAGAAACTTGTTCCGTGGAGTTGAATTTGAGTTGGAGTTTATGTTGAGGATGATTTAATGTGATGTGGTTCGATCTTTAGTACTTGATCCGCTGATTCTCTCTCGGTTAGGTGGATGTGCTTGACTTGAAGAAGAAAAGCACAAAAACTGTTGAAGTAGAAGTTTTGGAAGAGTGTTTGTATCTTCAAGGGTCTTCTGTCTTCTAAGAGTGTAGCTTCAGAAGTCTTGGGAGTCATCTGCTTGTTGATGAATTCTCTCTAGGCTCTCTGAATGTAGAATTGCTTGTATCTTCAAAGGACTTTAGTCTTCAGAATGCTTGTATCTTCAAAAGGCTTCAGTCTTCAAGCGTGGTCAGAATGTTTGTATCTTCAAAGGGCTTCAGTCTTCAGAATGCTTGCATCTTCAAAGGATTTCAATCTTCAGAATGTTTGTATCTTCGAAGACTTCAGTCTTCAGGAGTGGTCAACTTTAGGAGTAAAGGAGTCTTCTGATTGTAGAGAATTCCCTATAAGCTCTCTGGAGTATAGAATTGCTGACCCACACAAATGAGGAGAACTTCTCTATTTATAGAGTTCTCTGTTGAACTTCGTGGGCTTGGACTTGGTCGGTCCATGGGCCTGACCCTTGGGCCCAACTAATTGAATTTGGGCCTTATTTGACATTTTGGTCAAATTAAGTCCATTTTTTTTGGCTAAATTGGACTTTAGTCCAAATAATAATATCAAATCGAACCGAAGTAATTTTATTCAATCTAACGGTTATGAAGGAAACGTGGCATCAGAAGGAAATAGACACTCGAGATTTCCGTGAGCAACGAAACAAGATTATTCCAAATTACAATCATGAATTAATATAACATTTACAGTCGACTTTTACAAGCGGTTATGCAAATAATACAGAGAAATTACAGCATGAACATCAAATGTACAAAGAGATAAACTCTATACGAACATCAGCAGAAGCGTCCCCATGCTCTGATGCGCACTCTGATCGAACACAGCAACCACGAGCGCCTGATCTACACGACCGCAACACCGCACGAACACAGCACGAACACTTCGCGCTCGTCCTCAACGATCTCCTCGGTCACGATCTCCTCCGGAACACGAACTCCTCTACAACACCACGAACGGACTCCTCCAAAGCACCACGAACGGCCTCCAGAAAACCTCGACGATGTCGAGTTGAGTCTGACACCACCAACAAGGCGACCTTGGTATTCTCGGTGTGAGAATCCAGAGGGTGGGCTTTGTTCGGACTTGGTGTGAGGAAGACGAACGGAGGAAAGACAGATCATGTACACGACTGGACAAGTGGGAGAAGTCAGAGACCTATCGAATAGGTCGATGCCCAATCATTTAGATAAAGCTATGCGATCGTCTAGCAAAAGCCATGCGATTGTTTAGCTCGGTCGATTCTACATGATCGTTTACCTTGGGCCAGCAATCGTTTAGTAAACACTACACGATCGTTTAGCTAGCACTTGCACGATCGTTTAGCTCAGCCTAGCCGTCATTTAGTAAATCTGTATTTACTTGACGACTTCCGTGAGTTTCTTTTCGCTGGAGAGAAAACTCAAAATCTTTTCAAAACTTTTGTGAAAAACCTTCTTCTTTTTTAAAAAAAAAAATAGGAAACTGATTTCCTTTCAAACTCACGGTTACCATGAACAATAACCACCCACTAAAATTGGTTATTTAAAAGAAAAAAATATTAATTATTTAATAATTAATATTATTATCAATATAAATGATAACCAACTTATCATACTATATTTATAACCTATAGTTTTAATATTTCATCTTATGAAACTTATAAACCATAGTTCTTTTTCTATTCCATGGCACTTAATATAAATCTCATTTACATTAATCCTCCACTAGATGTATCTCATACATCATACCGATTATATTATATATAATCAAAATACCTCTTGTTAATTTGAACGTTTCAAATAACCACCAAGAACTTGATCCTTCAACATGAATCCAAGCTACCAAGGGGACCTCAGAGACCTGTAGATCCGAAACTCCAATGGTACGTGAATAACTGACTAAACTCTTTAGTCACGGGATCCACCATCCGTTAAGTGCCAGGCACTCCACTAAAAATCGACAGCTGAACTCTCCTCACTACAAATATATTATATGTCCATCTTAACCAATCAGCAGTGCGATAACCTTCACAGATCTCTCTAAGTACAGCTGGGCCAATAACCGTTATGCCCCTGTAGTTACATCTGTCTCCTTAAGTACCACTGATCCCTCTAATGAATATAAATTATAATCCTACTATGACTGAGTCTTCTCTTCCAAAGAGAAGCCGTGGCCACTATGTTCAAGCCTCGGAAACAGTCCTTAAGGGAGTAATCTCTCTACTTATCCTTGCTTTAGGAAAGAAGTGAATTCCATATTGTGAATTAAGTTCCCAACTCCCAGATCAGACAAGTCCCCAAAAAGGTAGGCATGTTGAGTTGGCAATCTGGCCACTCTTACCCATACTAGAATAATCCTTCAACCTAATCAAATAACACCTAACTTTATCCCCTTTAAGTCCAAGGTCATGTCCAACTATTTTAGCTTCCTTTTCATGGCATCAACTTAGCTAAATATTCCAAAATAATTCTTCATATCATCACATATACTTTATCTACTCCATCAAGTCGTAGTATTATCCAAGTGATTATGACTTATGAATCCTTTCTAAATTTCTTCTCAAAATGTTGGGTTTTTAATATCTTAAAACCTTTAATAAATCCATCGCCTCTTCTTCTTGTCCTTCATATCCATAAAACAATTTTTAACCTTACTTTCGAGAATGTGCCATGTGAAGGAATTTATTTATACTGTATCCAATTGCACCACAAAACATAACACTAGTCCTTAATGAATTCTTGTCAAGACAATTTTATTCTTGGGCTTAAACATATACATACCTTTATTTCTAAACTGTCATAACTTTACATAGTTTCATCAACCTTTAAGATCTTTGAACTGAGGTATATGTATTTGTTTGTTTCTAACATAATTCCCATGAGATAAACTAGTGCCAAGTGATCTCATAATTTATTTTATTTTCCTCCTTTTATATGTCGTACCTGATAATCCTCTTATAATAACTTCTAACGAGTCACTGTCCTAACAATAGAACATAACTGGTGCATTTAATCTAAACAAATATTTTAATGCACAACTATCATAAAACTTGTAATTGATAGGACATACCTGGTGATGACAAGGAATCCGTTCATGGGCCACAGGGACAATCTAGACTTACATAGTAAGTCAGTCTACAGAACCCAAAACATAGGCTCTGATACCAACTGTAACAACCCGACCCCCTAGGACTTAGGTTAGGCCGTTACTAAAATAAATGCATGCA
The DNA here is from genome assembly GCF_027475165.1 of Benincasa hispida. Taxonomy (NCBI): domain Eukaryota; kingdom Viridiplantae; phylum Streptophyta; class Magnoliopsida; order Cucurbitales; family Cucurbitaceae; genus Benincasa; species Benincasa hispida. Next base: position 46,617,548 of record NC_143483.1, on the reverse strand, counting down.
TAGGATTTGAAACGACGCTCAGTTATGTTGAAATAAATGCTAAATAGACATGAGAAATTCAAAAGCCATTTATTAAATGCAATTGTTAAAACAATAATAGGGTACCCATAATTCGTAAAGACTATTAAAAGTATAAAAAAAACAATCCTTCATAATAAGTTTCAAACAGTAAAACTAAACATTAAAGGAAAAATAAGGACTCTAAATTTCATGATGCGGAAGCGTAAAAACTAGTCCCAGTGGCACGATCCCGAATTCCACTGCACCATCTCCGGTGCATCTCTACCCTTACCTGAAACATCAACATAAGAAAGAATGAGCATAAAATACTCAGTAAGTAACCCCACCACTAGGGTCAGGCTAGGCATCTATGTCCTCTAGATACCCACCTATGGTACATATACACACATGAAACAGGTAAGAGACTGAGTCCTATCTTACTGTAGTTAAGTATGCCCACTATCTCTAGTGAATCCCATAGGAAACATAAACTGGTGAATCCCGAAGGAGACACAAACTAGTGAATCCCGAAGGAAGCACAAATTGGTGAATCCCGAAGGAAACACAAAACTGGTGAATCCCGAAGGAAACACAAAACTGGTGAATCCCGAAGGAAACACAAACTGGTGAATCCCGAAGGAAACACAAAACTGGTGAATCCCGAAGGAAAACACAAAACTGGTGAATCCCGAAGGAAACACAAAACTGGTGAATCCCGAAGGAAACACAAAACTGGTGAATCCCGAAGGAAACACAAAACTGGTGAATCCCGAAGTAAACACAAACTGGTGAATCCCGAAGGAAACACAAAACTGGTGAGCATCTAACTAATCAATAAGGATATTCACATGGTCTCAACGTTCAAAGAATCAACACCGTACAATTCTAAAACACATGAAATCCTTGGTACCATGGCTCCATCACATACACATAATCCTCAACAACATATTATACAACATTCATGTAAATCTTACATCATAATTTTATAACATACAAGTATGCCTCAACACCAGCAGATCAGACGTTGACGTATGAAAACACATACCATCACATACTAACGATCAAGTGCTTAGATGTGTATTTAAACAATTCAGAACTCGTGCCAGAACGTACTTTGATTCAGGTCATACTATCAATCAACATGCTAACAATTTACCATAACATACACTCACCATGCTAGCATACAACTAAAGCCTGGCCCGTGGGCAGTTCTAGTGGTAAGATTACTTACCTCGAAGTCAAAATTATGTCTAAGCGACAAGCAAATTAATCTTCCTCCTAGCTTAGATGGATCTTGAATTAGGCCCAAAAGCTTGTCGAAACCACAACCAAATCCTCCTGACAGCACACTTTTAACTTTAAAGCTTTTCCAAAACTTGATTTTTAAAGCCCAAACAAATATGTGTCAATAGATTGAAGCAGAACACCATTATCCAGTAAATCTAATTAAAAAAAATGGCACAATCTTACCCCAAATCCACAAGTTTCGACGACCCTTACTGTTGGCAGCACAAACGACGAGAAACGATGGATTCGAAGCACCCTTGCGTGACTGACGGCGAGCGGCCTGGTTGTCAGGGTTCGACGATCAGAGACGCGACTGATCTCGTGAATCAAATGGCGTCGACTGCTTCGCGGCCCAGACGACTGAATGGAGTCGAGTCGACTTAGAAGGCACGCCGCTGAACAGATGCTCGCGGTCAGAAGAGGGGAGGTGCAGCGTTCGTGGGTTTGGATGGAGGCGGCGTGCGGTTGGGAGGAAAGAAGAAAAAAAAATATGGGATAGTGTTGTTGCCGTGCGGTGCGAGTAAGAAGAAGAAGAAGGGTTGGTAGGGGTTTAAAAAAAAAAATAATAAATGTAATAACTAAAAAGAAAGGTATAATTATAATAAATTCTTTCCGTTTCGAAAGGAAAATTAATTTCTGCCATAACTTTACATTGAAATTCAAAATTGAATAATTTTCCGCCAAACTTAAATTTCCGCATTTATACTTGAGATTCAAAATTCCAAAAATGCCCTCCGACTAAGCAATTATTGAATTACCAAATAATAACGTTACTGAAATTACATTATTATATAAAAATATATGTGGGGTGTTACAGCAACAACCAACTGCCCGGGAGGGTAAGTGGTTGGTCACATTAAGCAATGTATGCATTGTTCACTAGAGATAGGAATAATCTTGCGTCAACCAAGTTCATGTGGTTACCTTGTCCTATGAGCGCATCTTTCATCATTTAGGCATACTTGGGAGAGTAGTCTAAAACCCAAATCTAAGACTCGAGAGAGCGGATTGGAACACATGGGCAATGACGGGGAACTTAGAGATAAGCTCCGTTTGCTAACCCACATCGCATGCACCCTAGAGATAGGTATGATATTATGTGGTTGCCTTATTTGTGTGTGTATCATTTTGTCTTCGCATAAATAAGAATAGAGACTTATGCGTAGGTCCTATAGACTTATCGCATATATCGCATGCGTTCTAAGCATTAAAAGTCGTAGCATTCGCATCGAGAGATGGTTTACTATTGTATGTGTGTAGCATGATCGCATGGCTTGCGTTGACTAAGGTTGTCCTTACAGTCATTCTTAAGTATTGCAATAAAAACATCTCCGCATTTTATGTATTTTTCCCATTCATCTATTTCATGTCAAGAGTTGTCGTGTCTCTACCTCTCATTCATATTCTCATTGCGTTGTCTGTTAGCTAGGAGTAGAAGTAGTGTTAGTGTAGAAACCCCTCCATCATTCTTTTATTCAAACCGCCGCATGCACATTACCGCATTCATTTTGCTACAAGTCCCTGAGTTCAACCTCGGATCACCTGAGAAACTTGCGTTCGCGTTATATTTGGCTTGAGTGCAAGAAAACTTGTGACAGGACACATGGTCATCGCATACATTTGTTAACGCATATTCATTCCAACGCATGACCATCGACGAATGACTATCAACGCATACCTTAAGAATATACATCGCATATTCCGTCTAAGGGATTTTAGTTGTCGAGTAAATTGACATCTAATTTCTCGTCATCAACATCCTCCATTGCTTTCTGAAAAGACAACGGATCCTCGACCTTATCATTCGTAAAGACGGTTTGGGCTTCAGTCAAACCCATGTAGCGATCCGGTGGGTTCAAATCCCTCCCACTACGTCGAGGCAGTCTCAACTCTTGAGCTAGTTGACAAGACGTCCCGACCTCAACAACTCTTGTTGATTTATCGGCCTGTTCAACAACTCTTGTTGAACCCTCAACAGTCTCAGTCACACTTGAGATCTCACGTAAAACGAGCTTACTTCGTGACTTATGATCCCTCATGTGATCTTCTTCCAAGAAGATAACATTAGTGGAAACAAACACTTTGTTCTCACTGGGATCATAAAAGTTTCCTCCTCTCGTTTCCTTGGAGTAGCCTAGAAAGAGACAAACCTTCGAACGCAGTTCCAACTTCTTTGGGTTAGTCATTAGCACATGTGTCAGACAGCCCAGAATCCTGAAGTGGCATAAACTACCTTTACGGCCTCTCCATAACTTAATAGGTGTTTCAAAAACACTTTTTGAGGTAACGTTGTTAAAGATATAACATGCAGTCTGCACTTCATAACTCCAAAACGAGTCTGGAAGATGAGCATAACTCATCATAGATCGAACCATGTCCAACAAGGTCTGGTTTCTCCTTTCTGATACACCATTCTGCTGAGGTGTACTAGGGACCGAGAGTTGGGACACAGTCCCATGTTTTATTATATAGTTCTGGAATTAGAGGTCCATATACTTTCTACCACGATCAGATCGTAAGGTTTTTATCTTCTTGCCTAACAAGTTTTCAACTTCAGCCTTATACTCCTTGAACTTGTCAAGGGCTTCAGACTTACGTTGCATTAGGAAGAAATGCCTGAACCTTGAATAATCATCTATGAAGGAGATGAAATATCCATACCCACCTCGAGCTCTAACATTCATCGGACCACAGAGGTTTGAATGTATAAGCTCCAAGGCTTCCTTGGCTCTGTAATCTTTTCCAGTAAAAGGTCATTTGGTCATCTTGCCTTCGAGGCATGATTCACATACCGGCAAGAAGTTTTCTTCTAAACTCTTTAGAAGAAAACTTTTCATCAACTTCTCAATCCTATTGAGGTTGATGTGACCTAACCTTAGATGCCAAAGATAGGCGTTTTTCTTTGGAGAAACCTTTGGTCTTTTAGTTGTTGTTGCCGTACTGAACATTTCATTGTTAAACAAGGCTTTATGACTAACGACCTTAGTACATATAAGTTATTTTCCATTGAACCAGAACCAATCTCCATTCCATTCTTGAAAATAAACACTTTATTCTTAGAAAAAGAGACGACATAGCCTTGTTCAATGAGACAAGAAACCGAGATTAAGTTCCTCTTAATATGAGGAACTACAAAAACATTATCCAGTAACAGATAACGTTTCTTGTCAAAAAAATAACTTCAGCCTGCCTACAACAACAGCTGAAACAACCTCACCATTACTGACTGGAAGAGTCATCTCTCCCTGTGGCAACGTTCTCTAAGAATTAAATCCTTGATAAGAGGAACTGACATGATTGGTAGCACCTGAATCAAGGATCCAAGCAGAATCATCATTCTCTACCAGACATGTCTCTAAGACCAATAAATCATATTTACTGTATTGTCTTCTCTTTTGGAGAGTAGTGGGATGGAGGATGTTTGCCACAAAATTCGTTTCACATGATTCTTTCCACTTTAATAAATCGGTCATTTTTAAAAGCTTTAAACTGAAATACTAACGAGTTGCTGAAAAAGAAAAACACATTGTCCTATGTTAGGTTTTAAGCAAATACCCGTTGTAAAAAAAATATCCAATAAGGTTTTAGCAAAACTAACATGAACCCCGTGTGACATCTAGTTTCGCAATGACGCTTCAAAGGTTTAGGACAAAAGCCGCCTAAGGGAGGTCAGTTATCCCTCCTCTGAATTGAGAAGTTCTCAATCAGTCGTTAATACCAGAACAACTCTTGCTCCTATAATGACTAGTCATCATTGATTTGGCCAAGAGATCATTAACTTACTTAACAATAAGTGTGACCCGCCATTTTAAGCCCTAGAGATCCGTCCCAAAAGGCCAATCCTAAGGGAAAAAATCCGATTGGGGAAAAACCTAAAGCGACACTATCCATTTTTTGGAGTTCACCTTGATATTGACTAACTGCACAAAACCCTTCCTAAGGAGGCCGCATCGAAGGCGACACGAGGGCGTACAGAATGATCGCATGGTGTGAACCAATGATAGAGACCATAGGACGTGTTGACACACACCCTTCACCCATTTACTATAAATACTCTCTCTGTCCACCTTGATATTTACTCATGACACAATCCTAAGAGGGATGCATCCTAGGGCATCTCGAGGCCAAGCATGAATCTCACAGTGTGAACATACAGGGAGAAACGTGAGTGGAATCATAGACATATCTGATACGCCTCCTCCCCCCACTGAGTATTTTATAACCTACGGTTTAGTTTACTTGGAAAAAATACGGCGAGGACTTTAACTAAGTGACTTTTAGGTTTACCCAAGAGTAACTTTTACCTTGGATAGTTGAACAACTTTTGATCATCATCCATTATACTCTTTAGCGAAGTCTTTGACCAAAACGTCGCATGCTTGTTGAAAATCTATCTAATTCACCTTTCCAGGTAGGTTCCCAGGTAGGGGTATTACGTTTCCGTCAACTTAAGGACCCCAGCCTAGCCAGAACCCGCCTTAGACAAAAGGTCCCTTATAGATAGGTTTACAACTAATTTAATTTTTTATTCAACCAATTTAATCCTATTAAACCGATTTAAAAATATTAATCTAGGTTACTAAAACTCTTTAGAACCATTTGAACTTAGGTCTATCTCAATCCAATTTTAAAACCCTTTTAAAAACTTAAGTTCACCCTAAGTCCGCATGCAACTCTGAATTATTGATTTTAGGTCTAATTTCCTTTATAACACTTATAAACGAAAATAACCACAATGCTAAGCTAACACATGCAAGACATTCATAACGATTATAAACAGCCTAAGTGTCATGCTCAATACATTGTCCATTCATTGCTACTTCTTTTATATAATACTTATACAAAACAGCAATGAAACAAGCAAAACATGCTTCCATTCACCCTTAGATTATAACATTTATAATAAAGGATGATGCATGTGATGGAACTTGAGACATACGTAGCGGAATAAGGACCTAATTACACTCTAATTGCTTTTAATTTAAAGGAAAAGATGCATGCAATTGAAGGAAAAACAGTAATTAACTTTGAAGCTCCCGAAAACCACTTTTCCTTGCTGAATCTCGACCCAAATTCTTTCCGACCACCACTAGAGTTGACCTACTATCCTCTGGACTAAGAACCAAATTGTAGAACCTAGTGGATGAAGAAAACGAGAGAGAGAAAGAGATGGAAAAGAAGATGAAATTTGGGTAGGGTTTGGGTTTTTTTTCCAGCCCAATTTTAGAAAATAATTTGGAAAAATTGGCAAAAACTTTTTCAACCAAATTGAAAAGCCCAATTTATAGAAAAAAGTCATGCAACAATTAGAAGAACCAAATTTATAAAAATCCAACACCTATAATCCACTATCTTAGTGGGCTTAATGTCTCCACTATAAGCCAACACCTCGCCCACTATTTTGTTAGTGGAATTATCCAACAAAAGTTTGGATTTTCCCACTAACTTTAGTCAAAGGGCAAAATAGTCATTTGGTCAAAGTCAAACTTTGACCCAAAAAAGTCAACATTTTGACTTTTTATGATTTTTTCCATATTGACTAATTTTGACCTCCCGAGCATGAATCCACATTCATTTTCTCAAAATTCAAATCACATTTGAATATAAAGTCGGTCATAGTTTGACTTTTCAAAGTCAAAAGTCAACTCTTTGACCTTTTACATCTTTGACCATTTCTATCATTTCCGAGCTTCCGAATATGAACGTATTCATATTCTTGATATTTAAATCACATTTAAATATTAAATTTTTATCTCTAAACTGAAAAACCCGACCACTATATCACATATACTTGTCGGTTTCTCTCTCTTCACCTAATTCGAACAATTCGAATCATTCTATCATACTGTTCTAAGTTTATTCCATATGAGCTAGTAGGGGAATAATGAACCTATAGATCATGGGCTCCAACGATCCGAGATTAGCTAGCTAAACTCTTTAGAATGAGCTAATCAACATTCGTTAACTAACGGGTCATTCCACTATAGTCCCGTAGTTGCATTCCCCTCACTATTGATATATTTGTGTCCATTTGATATAACCATGATTAGTAAGCAAATCTTTCACAGGTTGTTCGTAATCTCGGTTGGGTCATAAAAATCGTTTTACCCTCAAGACTACATCTTATTCCTTAAGTTCCACTGATCCTCTAATGAACAATTGGTTTAAGATCCAACCTATAAACCGAATCCCTCTCGGGCCAAGGAGAGGGTGGGGCCCCTTGTTCAAGACCTGGATTCGGTACTAAAGGGAACAACCTATCTACTATCCCTATAACGGGTAGGAGTGAATTCTGTCTTGCATCCTATGTTCCTAGTTATCCACCCGATCTTAACCCTGAAATGGAAGTCTTATTGGACCAGCGATGATGAGCTGCCCTCACCTATGCAGATCAAAGGATAATTCCGAGTGAACTGGAGTTCATAGTTAGCTCAAGATTAAGATTAAGTTACCTAGGTCATCAATTAACGAAATAGTCAGTTTTATACATAAAACGACATTTAGAACGTAAAAAGTGACTATTTCATGGTTCAGTCTTATGCAAACTCATTGCATAGGATGCCCTCACTCACATATCTCTATATGAACGATTCAGGATCACATCGTTTGTACTAACTACAAAGTGGGCCGCATCCATAGTGTCCCCAGAATAAGGCGCCCAACCTTATTCATATACTATAGACCATTTTGGCTATATATTTGAACTTGATCCACATTTATGTCACTACATAAAGTTCAAACTACATTAAATAGCCTTAGGACCTTAGTTTATTGGATTCAAGATTACAATTTCAATAACAAATTTATCGGAAAAAAAAAAACAGAATATGTTTATTAATTTACAAACTACGAGTTTTAGGACATAAAATCCAACAGCATGATAATGTTCAATGCATGCAAAATATAACTCTTATATTTCATGATGCATGCGCATGCTTTCAAGTAATTTCTTCATGCAATATTATAACATTTATAATACATGATGCATGAGTAATTGCACAACCTAAGGTGGGTTTTTAACTATATGACAAACATTTTGACATATAAGAACCATACATCACATGTATAAGCAATAAAAGTTGATGAACCGGGTAAAATTGTCTTAAAATACAAAAAGGGAAGCTAACTATTACAAAGACAATGAGTCTCTGGTTCAAACAGGCGAACCGGGTATTGAACCGCTCGGTAAAGCATCGCTTTTTCAACCATCCATCGTGTACTAAGCATCCCGCGATCGTCTACACGATAAAACAAACACTTTGCTCTATCGCTTACCAGCGCTCCCAGAGTTAAACGATCGTTTAGCATGTACTAGACGATCGTCTAGAAAAATCCAAACGATCATTTACCGCACAATCGTGTACCTTTACTAAGCGATGAAGCCTGAAGTACACGATCGCTTAGCGCGCTCCGCATGACGCCCGTCTTCCGCGATCGTCTAAGTGAGCACGATGTCGCGAAGCACCATCGCCTAAGCGATTGATTAACTAGCATCTCTGTATCGTATATGCACGATCACATAGGTAGTAACTAAGCGATGAAGCTTGCTAACTATGCGATCGTCTAGCGCGTGCCTTCTATTAAACGATGAGCATTGCATGCTCCCACTACGATCGCCTACCTCCAGCGCCTACGCGATCGTGCAACCAACGCTACACGATAAGGTAAACGATTTACCCAATCGCTTTGCATTAGCTAAATGATCGATTATAAAATACTACACGATCGTCTAGAATGAAAAATCTAAACGATCGCTTAGTGAAATCCCAACAATTGTTTACCTGAGGCTACACGATCTGATCAATGCTTGATCTTCTTCTTCGTTGAGAACTGCATCGCCATGCGCCGAAGCTTCATCACGAACGCGACGAACTCGAACTTTTCGAATTACAGACTTGATTGTAAAGTGAATTTCGTCCAAAAACACAGGGGGCCCTTACAATTAACACTTTGTAATAACGAAAGCTTTAACAAAAAGGAAATTTAAACCCGAAACATTCATCAATTCATCTACAAATACAGAAAACGGTTAACTACAAATGCAGAAACCCACCGCGACTGTAAAAACCATTCAATTCAGATCTGTAATTTGGAATTTCAGAGAACCTGTCTCTGATACCAATTGAAGGAAATAGACACTCGAGATTTCCGTGAGCAGTGGAACAAGATTATTCCAAATTACAATCATGAATTAACATAACATTTACAGTCGATTTTAATACAAGTGGTTATGCAAATAATACAGAGAAATTACAGTATGAACATCGAATGTACAAAGAGACAAACTCTATACAAACATCGGCAGAAGCGTCCCCACGCTCTGATGCGCACTCTGATCGAACACAGCAACCACGAGCGCCCGATCTACACGACTGCAACACCGCACAAACATAGCGCGAACACTTCACGCTCGTCCTTAACGATCTCCTCGGTCACATCTCCTTCACAACACCATGAACGGACTCCTCCAAACCACCACGAACGGCCTCTAGAAAACCTCGACGATGTCGAGTTAAGTCTAGCACCACTAACAAGGCGATCTTGGTATTCTCGGTGTGAGAATCCAGAGGGTGGGCTCTGTTCAGACTTGGTGGGAGGCAGATGAACGAAGGAAAGACAAATCGTGTACATGACTGGGCAAGTGGGAGAAGTTGGAGACCTATCGTATAGGTCGATGCCCAATCGTTTAGATAAAGTTATGTGATCGTTTAGCTCGATCGATTCTACACGATCGTTTATCTTGGGCCAGCGATCATTTAGCAAAGTTATGCAATCATTTAGTAAACACTGCACGATCGTTTAGCTAGCACCTGCACAATCGTTTAGCTCAGCCCAGTCGTCGTTTAGTAAATCTGTATTTACTTGACGACTTCCGTGAGTTTCTTTTCGTCGGAGAAGAAAACTCAAAATCTTTTCAAAACTTTTGTGGAAAACCTTCTTTTTAAAAAAAAAAAAAAAAAAAACAGGAAATAAATTTCCTTTTCCTTTTAAACTCACGGTTACCATGAACAATAACCACCCACTAAATTTGGTTATTTAAAAGAAAAAAATATTAATAAATTTGGTTATTTAAAAGAAAAAAAATATTAATTATCTAATAATTAATATTATTATAAATATAAATGATAACCAATTTATCATACTATATTTATAACCTATAGTTTTAATTTCATCTCATGAAACATATAAACCATAGTTCTTTTTCTATTCCATGGTACTTAATGTAAATCTCATTTACATTAATCCTCCACTAGATGTATCTCATACATCATACCAATTATATCATATATAACCAAAATACCTCTTGTCAATTTGAACACTTCAAATCAACACCAAGAACTTGATCCTTCAACATGAATCCAAGCTACCAAGAGGACCTCATGGACCTGTAGATCCGAAGCTCCAACGGTACGTGAATAACTAACTAAACTCTTTAGTCACGGGATTCACCATCTGTTAACAACCATGCACTCCACTAAAGACTGACAGCTGAACTCTCCTCACTACAGATATATTATGTGTCCATCTTAACCAATCAGCAGTGCGACAACCCTTCACAGATCACTTATAAGTACAGTTGAGCCAATAACCATTATGCCCCTGTAGTTACATCTGTCTCCTTAAGTACCACTGATCCCTCTAATGAACATAAATCATAGTCCTACTATGACTGAGTCTTCTCTTCCAAAGAGAAGCTGTGGCCACTATATTCAAGCCCCGGAATCAGCCCTTAAAGGAGCAATCTCTCTACTTATCTCTGCTTCGGAAAAGGAGTGAATTCCATATTGTGAATTGAATTCCCAGCTCCCATATCAGATAAGTCCCCAAAAAGGTAGGCATGTTGAGTTGGCAATCTGGCCACTCTCACCCATACTAATCAAAGGACCGCCCTCAAAGGCAGAAGTTCACAAAACACTCAGGATTGAGGTCGTGTCACCTATGGTCGTTTAGGTGAGATGCAAGTCTCTAGTATTAACAGTGTTATATATAGAGTCTAGTCATCTCGTGGTCCAGGTCTTATACAACTCTTTGTATAGGACATCCCGACTCCACGTCTCCACACGAATGGTCTGGATCAATCATCTGTAGTAGTTTACAACACTTGCAAACCTCTACAAAGCGGACCGTATCCGTAGTGTCACCAGGATCAGGTATCCCACTTTAATCCTTATACTACAGACCGATTTAGGTTATCACTTAAGGCATGATCCACTTGTATATCACATATACATGCTTAAGTTCACATAAAATAACCAAGGAGCTTTGTTTATTGGATATGAGTAAATGCTAGAATTAAATAACACTTATTTTATTCATTGAACAATGTGTATCTTTACAAAACAACCAAACTCCGGGAGAATTAGGACTCCAATCCCAACAACATCATCAGAATTTGTCTTCAACTCCAAACACATGTCAATTCCTAATTGGTCCCAAATTTGATGATTTTGAATTTCGTCATGAATGACATGTCAATTTGTGATTGATCCAAAATTTCTCATTCAACACCTACCTTTAGCGAGAAAAACAATAGGAGCTCGTGCTGGTAACATGTTGTGAACTTAAGGAGCACAATGGGAACATGGATACCAATAAAATATAATATTAAAATAAATATAATATAATATATAATAAAATAAATAAATATTAAAATAAATTAAACATCACATACAAATAAACAAAATAAAATAAATTAGCAAAATATAAAATAAGAAGTTTCTCTATTTCTCCAATTTTCATGAAATTTGCCCAATGAGTGTGTCTTCCAAAATCCATCAAATGTTACTATTTATAACCAATTTGGCAAGTAGAGGTGGATTACTGAATACTAATAATGTATAATGTTGAGACATATGGGCAACACTTTGGTAAATGAGGACATGACACATGGTCAATGGACATTAAACATGAGCATCTAATGGGCATCTATTATCATAATATTTATAATTCTTATTGTTTATTTATTTGTTTGTTACTTACTTGATTTAAAAATAGGCCAAATTATTTAAAAAAACATATCCTTGAACTTTGTAAATCGTGTAAAAAATACCAATTAATGTATGCTTCAAAAATACCACTAAACTTTTAAAAGTATAAAAAAAACTCTTAAACTTTAAAAAAAATAAAGAAAATACCTTTACTGTTGGTATATGAATAGAAATCACTAAAACATTGTTACATAAATAACTCTAGAATTTCAACCAAAAAAAAAAAATTAAAAATGCTCCTACCCTAGCATAATGATCATTTTTTTTTTGTGAAGTTTTATGCTTGAGTTTGAAAAAAAAACAATTTTAAAAGAAATTATATAGATAACTTTATTTTTTTTATATAGATACTCTCAATTTTCTCCTATATTGTCCATTCTTTCTTACATAAACTTTTTGATCAACCAAAAAAAAATCTTTAAGTTGAAAAATAAAATCTCACAAAATTCCAAAATCAGAATCCCTCCTAAAAATGAACCTAAATGATAAATAGCCAATTATATAAAAAAAAAATGTATTTAGATATTAACACATATGACACTAACGTACAATCTTATTAAAACATTATTTAAGTCCTAAGATCTTTTGGTGCTTTTATTATTCATTTTCTTCTCAGAGTACTCAATATGCCTTAACTAAAGTAGCCAATCTTAATTATTTATTTAAGATAAATAAATGTAAAACAAATAACAAAACATGGGGTAAGGGCATTGAATAAGAGAGAGGAGAAAAAGAGAGAAAATAGTGAAGTAAGTCTCTGCCACATGTACTAGCAATAAGAGCGCCTTTTTTATTTATTTTTTTTTTTTCAATTTTGTAAAGTTTGGATTTTTTTTACTTTTTTGTTTTTTTTAACTTTGAAAAGTTATGAAACATTTTTTATAAAGCACTAACAATTTCCATCGAAAACTAACGATAAGGATAGTTTTTAATTCCTTTTAAAAGTTTAAAGATATTTTTGGAACTTTTAAAAATTCAATTTTTTTGACATAAAGTACAAATTGTTTAGACGTATCTTGTATATATAATTTAGCCTTAAAAATATGGTCAAGGTTATATTCAAAGAGTAACACATTTATTTATGAGAAATAAATTTAACAGAATATTAAAAAAAAAAAACAAGTAGACGAATGATGAGATCTAATTATGTGTTTAAAAGTATTAATTATCTTTGATATATTCGGAAAGTAAATATAATATTTAAATTATATTGATGGTTTTAAAGTAAAATAAGAAAGATACAATTGTAAGAGACAAAGATGACACAAGACATTTTGGACGTGGTTGATTTTCAAATCTACCCCACGAAGCTAAATTAAAGTTAAACGATTATATATAATTAAGCTATATGAATTTAAGAAGTTTCATATGAGTATATGATATCATATTTATAAAAACTAATTCAATCACATGAAAAAATAAAATGGATAGAAAGTAGTAGCAACATCACAATCTAAAAAGAAAAAACAAAATTGACCTCAAGTTATTTTATATATTGATGTAATTTGATTTACCATGTCAATATATATAAGATGAGATTAAAGTTGACTAAAAATGGTTTTATTAATGAAAATTTGACATAGAACAAAACTATCAAGGGAAATGAAAAGGGTATATTTATGTGTCCCTTTCATGCACATAAAAAAAAAAAATTTAAGTACAAAGCCAGCAATCCACTACAAACATTGCTATGAATGGGTTAATTATCAATACTCTTTATATATCATCACAAAATATTTGGTGGGATCCATTTGGCTATTTTCAATGATCTTGATATCTTAATTTCTACTTTTGTATGTTGTCTCTTGTAGGGCTTATTTGATTGACCATTTTTTGAAAATTTACGACGGTTTGATAACTATTTGGTTTTTTATTTTTTAAAAGTATTTTTGAGTTTTATGTTTCGTCATCTATATTTTAGAAGTGCTTTTTAAAAAAGAAAGAAAGAAAAAAAAAAACTAAGTCCAAGTATCATTGAAAGCTAAAGTTTTCGTTTGATAATCATTTGGTTGTTTATTTTTTAAAATTAAACTTATAAACACTACTTTCACTTATGAGTTTCCTTGTTATGTTGTCTAATATTCTGAGGTGTTTTGAAAATTCAAATCAAGTTTTTGAAAGTTCAAAAAAATTTAGGGTCCGTTTGGTAACTATTATGTTTTTGTTTTTGTTTTTGAAAATTAAGTTTATAATACTACTTCTACTTCCAAATTTCCTCATGTGTTATCATTTTTTATAAATAATTTACAAAACCAAGCTAACTTTTGAAAACTAAAAAGACTACCTTTTAAAAACTTGTTTTGTTTTTGGAATTTGGCTAAGAGTTCATGTGTACTTAATAAGAAAAATGCAATTGTTGCAAGAAATGAGGAGAAAATAGACTTAATTTTCAAAAATTAAAATCTAAAAATAAAATGGTTACCAAACAGAACCTTAGTTTTTATTTTTATTTTTTTAATTTTGTTAAAAATTCAAATGTTTCTTTAGGAAATATAAAAACCATTGTAAATAAAATTGTGAAAAAAGCACAAATTTTAGAAATTAAATAAAAATCAAATTAACATAGTTATCATACAAGATCTGAAAAACAATTTAAATAACTTGTTTTCATTTTTGGAATTTGGTTAAGAATTCAAGTTTTTCTTTTAAGAAATATAGAAATCAATAAATCACAGTAAAGAATTTGGGATCGAAAACAAGCAGAAATTTTAAAAAGAGAAAACTAAAAACACAATTATTTTCAAACAAAACATTAATTAACAATGACGAATAAAATCTTTTCTTTTCTCATCAAACTAAGCATAAACCAAATAGTTAAGATTGTTG
Source organism: Benincasa hispida (assembly GCF_027475165.1). Taxonomy (NCBI): domain Eukaryota; kingdom Viridiplantae; phylum Streptophyta; class Magnoliopsida; order Cucurbitales; family Cucurbitaceae; genus Benincasa; species Benincasa hispida. The sequence continues at coordinate 46,602,447 of NC_143483.1, read as the reverse complement.
GGGAGTTTGTTTCTGCAATATGTTTGGCTGATTTTATTACATGCAAAACTTAAAAAGTTTGGTTATGTAACATGTTGTTGTGTTGATATCGCCTTGAGATTGGTTTAGATGTTTATGTGTAGTGCATATTTGATGGGTCCTTTTCTCTCTTCTGCATCATGTCTTGCAAAATATTGGACATTGTAATGTGACAGATAGAAAACTCTGCAGAATATTTTTTCATTATCTATCAAGATTTTTATGCAAATTTTGTGGTCTGTTGTATTTTTTTTTCTCGAGAGATGATTTATTTCTTCTTTGAAGATCTTCCCAAAGCTAGTTGTATTTGTATGTGTGTTTTGTTCAATTTTAGGGTTGAGCATTTTGAAGATTCTATGAAGTCGGTTGTCTTGTGCGTTTTCTCTCAAACCACAAACGCGTCCATCTTTCATCGGAGAAGATTGTATTGTTGTAGATTTCGAGGCTTACTCTAGATCGTGTTGGTTTATTTTTCAACAACTTGAGAAGGGATTCTCAAACTCAGGAGGAGTCTAAGTTCATTAAGTGGAGTGGTCTTCATTTGAAGGTGGAAAAATAACATCTTCGTGAGAGAAAGTCTCATACTTAGGAGAAGCTTAAGTGATCATTTACTAATATTACTATACTTAGGGGAAGCTTAAGTGATCATTTACTAATATTATTATATTTAGGGGGAGCCTAAGTACGTTGAAGGTGAGGAGATCTCACACTTAAGGGAGTCAAAGTTTCATTGAGAGAGAGTTGCACACTTAGGGAGAGCTTAAGTGATCGTTCTCTAAGTTAGCCTATTTGAGTGTAACTTTAATTGTCGTCATTTACATATAAGTACATTGTTGTAATTGCTTGACTTTATATTCGTGAAAATATATCTTTAAATAGGCACATTGCCCCCCAAACGCAAGTGGTATTTCACCGAATTGGATTACCAAACTCTGTGTTATGTTCTAGCTTTAGTTTTCTACGTTTATCTATGATATTTTTAGAAATGTTTTAACATCATGTGTAACAAATTTCACTGTGTTAGATAACTTTTATTTCATAGGTACATATAGTTTCGACTAAAGAGGATAAAGATTCGAATTCCTCCCTGTTAGAACAGATGTCACGAAGGGTTGCTGTGTCGTAGAGAAACCACTATTTTAAAAATAATTATTGTGCGACCTCAGTGCTAATCACTATGTCAGTTGCTCCCAAGGTTAATGCAGCCTCCAAATTCAAGTGTGCACTCGTCGAAAAATAGACTAGAATTGGAAAAAAAAAGTTGCTCAGAATAGAAGAACAATTAGAGGAAAATAGAAGAGGAAGTAAGAAACTTTTAATTGTGTATGTCCCCTCTCTCGGGTCTGTTAAATAACAAAGGGGAAGAGGAATGAACGGGCAGCAAATGAACGTTGATACAACATTCACAAATGGGCAAATGAATGGTCAACAAAACGTTCATAAACGGGCAAAGAACAGTCAATAAAACGTTCATAAACGAGCAAAAATGAATAATCAACAAAATATCAATAAAATGATGTATTAATAAATTTAATAAATCAAGTTTTTTTCCATCCATTCAAAATGAAAGGACAATGATGATCACAACATACGCATGTAGAACACTTGTTCAGAATGCCTTGGTACTTATACCCTCTAAGTAATGCTAAATTTTTCCATGTGGGACAAAGTTCTCCAACTCCCTTAACTTTTTTTTTTTATGGGCCCAAACCAAAAAATCATTTCCAAGACTCCCAACTCAACATACCGTTGAACTCAAAATAAAAACATCTTTCCTTTTATAATTGGATTTTATAATACGGACGTGAAATTATTACTATTTCCAATTTGTATATGAGTTAACCAATCAAATTGATTAGACTATTGATCAAATCACTGATTTAACCAAATCAAGTGTTAATTATTTGATATTCATAATTGCTTTAGTATACCTGAAATCAATTCAATTTCATTTGGGAAATTTTTGTAATTTTGTGATTGGGTATGCTATTTTTTTCAAATTTACAAATTAAATAAGGTCGACTAGGTTTTAATGTCTTTGTTTATTATTATTTTTTTAAAGACAATTACTTGTTTCCTTACAATAGTCATGTTTTGTCTTTTATTCTTGAAAAAACATCTTTTAAAAACACTTTTTTAGTTCTTAACAAAATTTTAAATATGAAATTATAATTTTATTTTTTTATTCTAAATTTCGACATTTATTTTAAGCATTTCTTTTTTAAAAGTAGATTACAAACCAAATAAATTATGAGTGATAAAAGTATTACATATATAAAAACTTGTTTAATAACCAAATTATTTTAGGAAATATCAAACTAATTACCGAAATAGAAAAAAAAAACACACGGTTAGACAATAAACTTCTATCAAAGAAAATTGAAATTTTACTATTTTATAAATAGTTTTTCTTATTTTTCTACTTTTGAAAATCCCTCATTATTTTATGGTCCTATACATCTTCAAATCTTAATTAAATTTCAAATTTTATAAAAGATATTTTCGAAAAAACATATATGCTTCAAAAGATATTTTTCTCATTAGTAATTAATAATAATTATTTTATACTTTTAAAAAATTACTCATAAATTTTCTTCCTAAAACGTGACTGAGATTTTTAAAATATATTTCGAAAAAGTAGATTATAAAAAAAAAAAAGATTAAAAAAAGTAATAAATAAACTTTTCATGAACAAAAATCATCGTTCAAATAGTCCTTAAATAATATATTATTCCTTGATCTCAGCTGTATATATATATATAGAAATAAAGAAATTAATTTCCAATTATGATTCTAATCATACACCACATATATTAGAAAATAATTTAGAAGATGCACTTTTTATTAAATTGTTAAAGAAAAACAAAAACATAGAAATAGGCATCAAGGATATTTTCTGGCTAACTTACAAAAGTAACTTCATAAAAAATCTCTTTATTGTTTTAAAAATTACAATATTATCCATCACCTTCATAAATGTTTCAAACTACTTTCAAAGTTACTATATCATCCTCGACCTATTTTAAAACATATTGCAACATTTATAGCCTTTCTTATTATAACAACATTTAATATTGTTAGGTTAAATCATACAAAATATCCAGAAACTTCAATGTTGATTTCAATTATGCCTATAAAACTTTGAAAGGTTTCAAATTTATCTTTGAACTTCAATTTTTTTTTTTAAAAAAAATACCCTTGAACTTTAAAAGTTTTCCAAAAATATATATTTTTCGCTAAAATAAAAGATAAAAATTGACCTACTAGAAGGTGTACATGATTATTTATCATCATACAAAAGATATTTAATTGTTATCACTTATTTCAATCTTGAAAGATATCGTCAATATTATTTATAGAATCAAATTTTATACTTCACCCGCCACATCAATTTATGTTAATATCGTCAAATATACCTCCGCATTCTTACACGCTTACTATTGCATCAATTTCTATCTTGATTTTAACGATAATTTTTTTTTTTTTGAAAGAAATTACAAATTTCAATTATAAAGAAATCTTTTTAAAATTCAAAAAGTTTAGGAATATTTTGTATAATTAGGAGGTTGTTAAGTCATCTACGAAAAGACAATTTTTATTTTCAAAATGATGGTGTAAATTTTATCTTGATTCTTTGCTTAAAAGTTCAAAAGGTCAAACTTATGAAAAATAGCCTTACTCTATATAGATTATTTAAAAAGAGAACTTATAAATAAAGAAGCAAAAAGCCAAAAATCAAGAAACAAATTTCAAATGTAAAGACCCATTTGAAGCAAAATTCACTATCAAGTAGCATTTTATTAATAATCCCTTTGTCCTTCCATTCCCATGTCATCTTGTTGGGTCCATTGAGAATCTTGAACTAAAAAAATAAAAAAAAGATCTTATTCTCTAATTATAAATTTTAACTTTTTATTTAGTGTGCTATCAATCTAAGTCCTCTCCCACTTGCCACAAAGCAAGTTGCTTTAATTAAATTCCTCTTCCAAGTGTTAAAATTCTACATAGAGACATAGAACTTGTAGGGACCATTATGAATCAAAACAAAGATTAATAATGCAGGTTAAACAATTGAAACATGAAAATTTGTATTAATATTAAGGGATAATTAATTTATTTTTATTTCATATATCATAAAAATTAAAATTGATGAATAGGTAGGACTTCAAAAAATAAAACTTTAAGAAAAAAAATCCTATAAAAAGTAAAACTTTGGACAGAAAATTTAAATCTCTAACCTCTTGGTCGAATACATATCCCTTAATTAGTTGAATTATGAAAAAAAAAAAAAGAAAGAAAGAAAAAAAAAACCTCCCCTATGACCCTATAATACTCTTATTGAATAATAATTATATCATTAGATTACAAAGTTAATTCCTATGGTTTGAAAAAAATTAGAATTAGAAATTAGTCTTTTATAGTTTAATAAAAAAAACACCTCTAAAGAATCCCGCGATAGAAATTAATGATTAAAATTTTATTTTATCAAATTATAAGGACTATTTATGAAATTTTATCGAACCAAAGTTTAACTTGTAAAACAAATTTATAATTTAACCTAATCATATCTTGAGCAGCAAGGTTTTCTCTTAGCTTTTTGGGAATGCCAAACACTAAACTATAGCATTAAAATTTTAATCTATTTTGGCTTCCAAGCAAGGCTTAAAATCTCCCGAAGCTACTACTGAAATGCTAATAAGTTAACAGATAAAGAAGAATCGGCCATTTTCTATCAGACTATTAAAATTGATGATATCGCAATTGGAACAAGGAGGAGAGCAGCAATATATTTTGCTAATTGGTCCTTTTCTCCTATAGTGTGGATACAAGGTGATCATCTTGCTCTGATGAGGAGTGGAAGAAGAGGCAAATAGCTGATATATCATCCATTGCAATGCCTCGTCTCTTCCGTTTCCATGCCCGAACCGCACACTCGACCAGACGTTTTGATGACTTCGCTCTATCCGGTGTTGATGATACAATCTCCACTGCTTCTTGGTTGGTAACAACATCCCATACCTAACAAAATGAACAGAAAGAATGGGAAGTTAGTTTCAATCACACAATTCTCTGTAGCTCTTTTCGACGTGTTCGGGATGTCGTTTTCGAGTCATGAAAACACTAATGTGACATGTTTGCAAAGTCATCATAAATTATTTTGGCTGCAGAAGAAATGGTTCTTCTTACTTACCCCATCAGTGGCCAATATAATGAATTGATCTCTGCTGGTTATACTTCTATGTGTCACTTCTGGCACAGAAATGAGTCCAAATTCTTTAATACAATAATCACCAAAGGCTCTCGACATCGCCAATCCCGGTGATTCCTCGTTGGGAAGCCAGACCCTATGAACTCCTGGCTCGTCACTTAAACAAAACACCCTCCCATTGCATTGAATTATCCGCTCGGCCTCCTCTGGAGACATAAAAATCAATAAGTAAACAAGGTTGAACTACTTCATTCATTTGCCATATAGAGAGGAGAGAGACTGACGAGGTAGGTTCGGTTTGAAATCAACGGTGAGCTGAACCGGTACTATACTTCCATCATCTGAAGTAGTAGCCAAAACTGCTCGGGAGTCGCCTACGTTGGCCAAAACAACTAGTTCGCCCTGAAAATGAAAAATAATGGTCAGAGTGGGTTTTCAGAATAACATACATCAACGTCCTTATTTGCTAAGAAGATCAAAAGCCAAAAGTATATGAATCCAGTCAACTAAAACATGAGTTTAGAATTCGATTTCATAGTTAAACATGCCTCCGATGTGGGTTTGGAAGAAGAAGTAGAGGATATAATTGGATTTTAACATTCAATTCAGCCAAGTAAAACAGAAACCAAATAATTTTCCAACATTCATCTTCTAGATCTCTGGGCTAAATATTTGAATAGAATTAGAGATGCAGAGTTGGTAGCATTTCACCAGATGATTATGATATTCTTCCTACTTAAGAAACATAAACCCAAATTGGATCTACGTTTCGCAACTAAAATAAGAAAAAACCATTTTACCTGTTTAACAATGGACAGGGCGGTTGTTCCACTGTAAAATGTATCGATTTTACGGTGCTGCTCGAGTTCGTGATCGATGGCAGCACAAGTTCTTAAATAAGAATGCTTCCATATATCAAATCGCTGATGCTTCTTGTCTAAATCCAGTTCTGGGTCAAGAAAAGCTTGAGCAAGTCCTTGCTGCCAATGGCACAGCAAAGAAGGTGGCAATGATTCTCTTACCGTTTTCGCAACAAAGTGACCCCAAGGTCCATGCCCATCGAAAATCCCACAAAATACCATGTCTTCTTGGCATCCAAATTCCTACACAGATAAAAAGAAAAACAAGCAGTTTTTATATTGCAACAGGCAGCACAAGAAAACCTCACAAACTTCACTTTATTCAATTAATTCTCTTACCTCCCATACAATGCAGCAATCTTGGTTTACTCCTTTTTCGCCTTTCTTCGAGAACACTGAAGCAAAAGTATCCGAACCTTCTGCATTGAGGACACCGGAGGTGCATAATATCAAGTCTTTCTTTTTTGCATCCTTTATCATGGCTTTTGCAGCTTCTTGCCCTCCCTCATCGCCTAGACTCCCGGAATTTCTACCTTTTTTGAAGGAAAATGACCTTGCCAGCCCATTGAACATGTTGGAGAAATGCCCCATCAGCTTAGAACTCCAATTCTCACAACCCCACTGATCCCAAACTTTGGTTCTTCCTTTTAAAGTATAAATTTCTGAACAATATACTGCTTAAAATCAGTTTAAATCCAATTCCATGTGCATGTGCACCAAGAAACTGTAGATTAGAAAAAGATTAAAAAGAAAGCTGTTCTGCAAAACAGCTTCTAAACAGCCCCAAAACTTAGAACAGTTGCTTCCGAGACATGAGAGTCAAAAGGAATGGTTTTAATGAGTAAAAGACAGGATCTGACTCAGAAAGTTAAGAATCTTATACTTTTTATAACAGGAAATGACATGTCACTGAATTTATAAGCCATTATCACAATGTATATGCAAAGCATTTAAACAAGAATTCTCAATAAACAGCTGAAACCTGAAAGAATATAGTAAAAAATTCACAGTAGGTCTGCTGAGAAAAGTTAAATTTAAAGAAAAAGAAGAAATGCAAGACAAAAAAAGACAAGAATGCTGGAAAGTTAAACAAATTTTGTATCCCCAACTTGCCTAAGGATCAATTAAAAAAAAAACTAACCCACTTGTTTGATATTCAAGGAGGGAAACTTTGTTATACACAACATATGTAAATGGTAAATTTTTGGTCAGATCAGAAGAAAGCCTATTCTTTCTTCCACTGTGAGAAAATTTTCCTGTTGCAAATCTTTTGAACTTTTTTCATCCACCAAGAAGAGAAACTATTCTTTCACTGAGGAAAATTTTCCTGTTGTTGATCTTTTGAACTTTTCTTAGCCCCCAAACCGAAAAGCTATTCATATTCGTTCTCTCTTTCACTGTGAGAAATTCTTTTTCTGTTGTTAATCTTTTGAACTTTTCTCAGACCCCAAATAGCATTTTCCTTTTGTTCTATATTTACTTTCACTGTGAGGAAACTTTCCCATTGTTATACTCTTGAAATTTCTCTCAGCTCCCAAACAAAAAAAAAAAAATTCCTTTTGTTCTATATTTACTTTCACTGTGAGGAAACTTTCCCATTGTTATACTCTTGAAATTTCTCTCAGCTCCCAAACAAAAAACATATGCTTTGATTTGCAGAACAGAGCTTTAACCTTTCATATTTTGATGACACTTAAATTATTATTATTTAAAAAAAAAAAAAAAAAAAAAAAAAAAAAAAAAAAATCAGAGCTCCAAACTGCATAATCCCTTAGAACAGGGGGGGAACCCCACAAAAACTGTACAACAAGAAAATCACTTCAAATTTTCTCACCCACCAAACAAACAGAACAGGGGAGGGGGAATTTGAGGAGAAGACAAAAAAAAAAAAAAAAAAAAAAATCAAAACCCAGATTTGATTACTTTGATTCTATCAACAGTTTCATATAAACAGAAAAGCCACTAAAAACCCAAAACTCGAAAACAAAATCAAAAGGATAAAAAATCCCAGAAAGGAAACCTTGGATTTCTCAGAAGAAAATCGGAGTCCACAAAAATGTTAGACGAGTGAGAGGCAGGTTAGACAGATGGAATCCGAAGGAATCGCCGGAAAAGAGGGCGGCGGTGGGAATTCCGGCAAAGTGGGTCGGCAGTGGGAGTGAAGAATGAGAGGAATTGATGAAAATCCATAAGAAAGAAGAAAGAATCCGGGATTGATGGAGTTTGATTTGATAATTGGGTGTGGATTTTATGAGGAAGAAAATGGAAGAAAAAACGAAAGTGGAGGTACGACGAAAAACTGTAATCGAGTGGTGATTATATGTATGTAAAATGTGTTCCCATTTTATTTGGCAATGAATTGGGAAAGTAAAATTAAATAAATTATTTAAAAATGTTATAATATTTTATTGGTCTTTCTAGTTCATTCTCAATTTGGTCTTTTTGAGATTTAAAGTATAGAAAATGTTAAAATACTACATCAGGTTATTTCAATTGAATTCTTCTACTAAATTTAATCTATACTTTAATTATATTTTAAAGTGTGTTTTTTTCGAAAATTATTTTAAAGGACAGCTGGAAATATTTTTAAATATATTAAATAGATATATTTCTATCGATGGTAGATAATAATAACCTATTAGTGTCTATAATAGTCGATCAATATCATTTAATAGTGACATTTTGCTCTAATTGTAAATATTTTGGTTCATTTTTCTATATTTGAAAGCAATTCTAGTTTTTTTTGTTAACTTTTTTAATCAAAATTAGTTAAACAGTATCAATATCTATTCGTATTTATGATTGATAAATGGTGACATTTTGCTATATTTATAAATATTTTAGTTCATTTGTCTATATTTAAAGGTGACCCTAGTTTTTTTAGGTTAATTTGTTTTTTTTTCCAATCAAAATTAGTTAAACAATTATATGTTCTAAAATTTGCGAGACCATTTTTTAAGAAAAAAACAATTGAATAAAATAACATGGTAGATTATATTTTAGATTTAATAAATACGGACTAAAGTGGAATAAAATCTAAATTACAATAACCAAAAAATGATATTCTAATAAGGGAAATTTTTTTAATTAGATTCTTTTATAAAGAATTTTGCAAAAAAATTATAAATCATTAAATGTCTGATAACGCTTTGGTTTTTTATAATTTAAGATTAGATTTGTAATAATCATTTTTTTTTATCTATCTTTTATAAATACTTTTAAAATTGAAGCCAAATTTTGAGGAGAGAGAGTTTTCCGAAAACATTTTTTTTAAAAAAATTTGGATAAGAAGTAAAATATTTGTTTAAGAAAAATATTATCAAATCAAACCTAAGTTATTGTCTAATTAAACTAATTTTTTTAGGCCAATGAAATGTCACTAAGATAAACCCTTAAGAAGTCGTTTGGTTAGATAATTAGAATCTTAGGTGTTCGAAATTATAGCTATACGAAATTATAGATGTTTGACATCTTTAGAGTAACATGTTTATTTTGTAAGAATATTTTTACAAATATTTGAAAATATTTTGATAACGGAGTTTGTTTCGTAGAATTTCTATTCGAGAATGTCTTAAATTGATATAATGCTTCACAAATGTTCTTACGACTATTTATTAATTTATAATTAATTTGAACTTATATAACATATTTATTTTTATCCATTTGATTTTTTTAAAATTAATACAATTTATATTTTTTATATTTTTTTTCCTCAACAAAATGATATATTATAACTTAAGATTTTTTATAAAATAAATATTAATTTAAATTTAAATTTAGATATCTTGCTAAAAAATAATAAGAACTGATATAACAAAAAAAAAGGATATATCTAATTGATAACATTTATTTTAATTATATATTATATGAAGATTAATATATGTATATATATATATATATAATTTTTAAAAAATGACAAAAATGTAAAATGAGGATACCTTCGATTCGGGAATCTAAAAAACTCATATTTTAGGAGGGCATCAAAAACTCTCGATATGCCTTCTATAATGACATCATAGGACGCTAGAAATCTCCAAATGTCAGGGCATCTTACAATACTACAAAGTAAACACGATAATCCGAATGTCCACTCCATAAAAATTTAGAATGCCTGCGAAACAAATGACCCCTAAAGAATAAGAACACGTGATATGAATAATATGAATAATTCAATGGTAGGGATATATGTTATTTAACTAGAGAATTAACAATTCAGTTAGTTAGTATATAACAAAGCCTTTCAATATGTTATTTTTCATTGAAGATGTAAGAATAATTAATAATGTCTTCAAATGTGTAGTGTCTCAATTGATTAGGGTTGGTCAACTTTGGGCAACTTTTTTTTTTTTCTTTTTGGCTAAAACTTTGGATGTGTCAACTGTTTTTGTATGGGTCTAAAAAGTTGTATGCTTCATATAATTAAATACCCATAATATCTTATTAGTCTAAAATTGAAAAAGTCTTAGAATATTATATAATAATGTTTTGGTTGTGTATTTCTAGAGGCATGGAAGTTAGAGAGCTTTAGATAAATTATATGTTATCTTTCGTTTGTAATTAAATTTCCGATTTATAAAAGGAAGTATCGAAACTGTACTGTTACAAAAAGGGCAACATGCGAGATGTCTATCGAACTCACATTAATTTATTTCCTCACTCCCTCTAAAACACGGGTACCCTTTGAGGCTCAAACCTAAAATACAAGGTTGGAGTACATAAATGAGACTTCCAACACCAAAATTTTCAATATGGGATTCTCCAACCAACAAAATTGGTTCCCTCTTTATTTTGAAAGTTAAATTTTCACCCAACATTATAATTTGTGGGAGTAATTAGTAAAATTTATCTAATTAGTGTATATTCCTACTTTTAATCATCAATTATGCTAATGTAATTTATGATACTATTAGTGTTCAATTATAATTTTGATTTTTTTTTTCCTTAGACCTAAAAAATAGGCTATGTATTGGGGCAAATCTTTGTCCATAAAATTGAAACACAATAGAAGAAATTGATAATTGTTATTTGACATAAATCAATATTTCAGGTTGTGAGCTCATGAGAGGGAAAATTCAACTATTATTGATCCTTTTTAACTTCAAAGATTTCAAGTTGTTATCCTTATTCTTTTGAAAAAGTCGTTAAAATTTTTATTTAGCATACCATATAAGTAATAATTCGGATATGATTTTTAGGAGAGTAACTTATTTGTATCATGAATAAAATTTTTAGGACAGGAAATAAAATTAATTTATGGAGTAACGCTAAAATATTCGTCAGAGACAGAAAAAAGTTAATGAAAATTCTAAAAAATTAGAGGAAAACAATTAAAAACATAAGTCAAAAGATAATTTTAACATTAGGTTATTTATAGGAGTAATTAATTGACTTAGTAATTGTTAGTTTGAACAAGCATGTAACAGAAAAAAACAGAATCATTAAGTACTCTAATTCATCAATTTCAGTAACAAAATCAGCATATTCATCAAATAATAAGAGGGTTTCTGGTCGTGAACTACTACTAGGATTTCCCTATCATCTTCTAGGAACCTTAGATTGAGTTGTGAGACTCAAAATGAGGAGGAATTAAGAAAAAATTTCACCAAAAAAAAAAGGTTGTATTTTTCGAAACTTGAAGAACCTTACTTCCATCTCTCTCAGCAAAACTTAATTGCATGACCCTCATCCAACCTCAAAGATCAGTCCTCTCATGCATTCTATGGAGACACCTCCTACTAGGACGTATGTGACAAAAGTTGGAAAAACCCACCAAAAATGGGTTTTTCCAATTTTATCTAATTAAACTTAATTTTCTCCAAATTAAATTTACATTTAATTTTCAAAAGAAAAACAATAAATAAAAACCAATTAAATGGACTTTCATAAATATCCAGATTTGATTTAGTTTCCCAAAAATTAAATTAAATATCTAATATTTGAATTTTCATAAAATTCAAATTTCAATTAGTTAAACAAGTTAATTAATTTTTATTAATTTAATATCAGATATTAAATTAATTATATGTCAATTCCATAATCATGAATGTTTATTCATGTTAATCGATTCTCCAATTTCGTTTAATTCTATAAATAAATGTGTCATTATATCACATATAATTACTAATTCCCTTAATTTGAATTTGAATGTTTCAAATTAACTTATCACGCTGTTATAAGGCTAATTCCGTTTGTGAGCTAGTAGAAGGATCTATACGGATCATGGGCTCCAACAATCCGAGATTAATTGGTTGAACTCCTTAAACCAAATTAACCCCCATTTGTTAACTATCGGGTCACTTCATTATAACCATGATTAGTAACGGCGGGCTCAAAAGCTATTAATGAGTGGGTAGAAGTCAATTCCATCTTGCACCCTATGACCCCAACTATCTACCCAGTCTTACCCCTGAAATGAGAGACTTATTAGCTCATATGCAAACTCATTGCACAGGGCGTCCCCACTCCTCATGTCATCATATGAACAAATCAGGATCACTTCGTTTATAGCACTTTACAACAAATTGTAACAGAGTGAACCACATCCTATAGTGTTACCAGAATAAATTAGCCAGCTTTATTCATATATCATAGACCATTTTGGCTATTTACTAAACTTCTGCTATCTCCACATAAATTTAAATTATTCATATAATAACCATGGATCTTTAGTTTATTGGATCTAGTCTTTACGAGTGCAATTTACATATTCATCAACAGTTTTTTTTTTTTTTTTTTTAATAAACGTCAATAACATTTTTATTGATAACATAATATGTTTAACATTACGAACTGCGAGTTTTAGGACATACAACCAACAGTAATAACTGTCCTTTACTAAAAAAAAATGAGTAAAACCATATATTTATTTTCACGATATAAAAGTACAAGAATGTGTTTGGTTATTTTTCAATGGTTTAATTTTGAAAATAAGTCATTTAAAAAAAAAAATTGGATTGTTTGATAACAATTCAAAATAGCTTTTAAAATACTTTCAAAAGTTTATTTTAAATATTTTTTTACGAAAGAGTTTGAATAAAAATGACTTTAAAAAAATATTTTTTTTCTAGTTCAATCCAAACCGGCCTAAGTCTAGTTAACTCCCTGAAAATACATTATATTACAAAATAACATTTATTGAAGCGATTTGGTATACAAGTGTGCTAGTAACATGAGATTTGTGGTTTAAAGCGAATATTGCTTGATTTGTGGTTTTAAAATATGTATCTATGGACTGTTTGGGGCGTTGAGTTGAGATATAATGTCTATAGTTCATATGATATGTCTGTGTTTAGGGTGTAAATTTGAGTTCATATGTCTGAGGTTTGTGGTGCAGTTTTTTGAACTCTAAATAATTTACTTTTATCATGACTATTTTTGTTTTGAATTTTTTTTATTCAATAATTCTACTCATCTTTGTGTTGAATAAAATAGAGTTTAGAGTTCTTGTTTTTGTTCTTTTAAACTTTAAAGTTTTTATTTATTTTTTTTCTCTTTTTTTGGTAATGAACCATCATTAACTCACTACATTTCTTGTAGGAACTTAGTTAAATAAAATAGGAAACCAAAGATAAATCAGAACTTTTGATCATAATTTTACTCTACAAATTTCATCATCACCTTCTTCGTTCTCTTCTTCGTCCTATTGTTGTTTTTTACTTTGTCATGAATTTTTTAATTAAATCTCCCTCATTATCTTAGCAATCAATGGAATGCCACCATATTTCTTAATTTCACTTTTAAATCCTCCAAATTTGGAGCATCATCACAAAATAAATCTTCATTTTTCACTATATCTTGCTAGAAAATGTTATAGGAAAAAGAATCTCCATTTTATGATTTTTTTTTTAATGTGTTATATACTATTCAACTACATACATACTTTTCCATCATTATTAACACTCATTTGATATGTGAATCAATTAAATAAAAATATATTTGACAAATTTTTACGTACAAATATTGTACTTAATATAGACAAAATACTATTATTTATATAATCAACAACCATACAACATACTTTAACATACATCGGTCTTACAATAGTTGAAAGTGGTTGTTGAAATTGAGTATCAAAGATGATTTTTCACTGGAGTTTGTAGTTGAAGGTGGTTATCAAAGTTTGAAGTTGGTAGCTGCAGTTGGTCGTTGAAGGTGGTTTTCAGAAGCCGAAGTTGGTTGCGTGAAGGTGGTCATTAAAGTTGATCATCAAAGATGATTTTTACCAGAGTTTGTAGCCAAATGTGGTCGTCGGAGCTCGAAGTTGGTCGCATGAAGGTGGTATTGGAATTAATTATCAGAGTTTTGTCATCGAAGGAGCTTTGAAAAGCTCAAAATTGGTCAACGGAGTTGCTCGCCGAAGGTGGTCATCTAGGTGATTTTCGTCAAAGTTTTGTAGTCGAAGGTGGTTGTCGGAGCCTAGAAGTTGGTCGTTAGAGTTTGTTGTCGGAGGTGGTTGTCAGAGCTGAAAATTGGTTGTCGGAGTTGGTCGCTTAAAGGTGGTTGTTGGAATTGAGTCATCGGAGGTGGTTGTCGGAGCCCGACACCGGTCGTCGAAGTTGATTGCAGGAGTTGACATTGGAGGTGATTGTTGGAACCCGAAGTTGGTTTCTAATATGTAGCAATAATAGTTGCCGACAGCAACCGATGAGTGGAACCATTGAAAACATTGGAAGAATGGAGAGTAGGGGTGAGTTGGTCAAATACAACTTAACTCCACTAATATTTAAAATTGCATACCAACTTAACTCAAATTCACGTTGGTGAACTAAATACCTTATTGAGCCCACAATATAAAGAGTAAATTGATGTTTTTTAGTAATGGAACCCACCAATTCCTTGGACAAAACAAGAGCTGGAGTTCGCAGCTCTTACTTCCTAACTCCTTCGACCAAACACATCCTTAGGGCCCATTTGGTTTAATTAAAGAAAAACAATATTTTTTAAAAACTCATTTTTATTTAAACATTTTTTTTATAAAGACTAATTAAAATACATTTGAAAAGCTATTTTGAGTAGTTACCAGACACTTCAATTTCTTCCAAAATAACTTATTTTTAAAATTAAACCCTTAGAAATGTATTCTAAACATATCATCTTATCATCAAAATTCATATTGATGTAGCATCCTTGTATATTTTACTAAATTAAGAATATATCATCTTATACTATAAAATTGTGTAACCGAATTTAAGTAAGTAGACAATTTTCTTTTTGGAACTTAATTAAGTAGACTTTTTTTCGAGAGAGAGACATCAAGTAGACATTGATATTTTAGAAGAAACACATCTATAGCATGGAATATTGACTCACTTTAAATAGTCTAAAATCATATAATGATAAAAATAAGTTAACAATTTAAAATTAATAATAAAAATACGTTGACTATTTCAAAAACCATTTCTAAACCTCAACGTTATCATTGAGAATGAACAATTTCGATAATATATAAAATACAAATTTATATTATCTTTTACCAATTAAAAAATATCAATCTATATCTTTAATCTTCGAGAGTTTTATCAACTAAAACTCTATATTAATAAGGGTTGTGTTCAAATATACGAAAATGAACAAAAAGAAAATTTATAAATAATAACAAAATATTACAGTCTATTTACGATAATCATCTTCGATAGTAGTCTATCGCGATCTATTGCATATAGATTGTGATATTTTGCTATTATTTATAAACACTTTTAACAGTTTTGTCATTTAAAGTAACTTTCCTATTAATAACTGTCATAAATGAATTATTTATTAGTGATTTATACCTATATTTACTCGATTTCTTGTAAAATCGACTCAGAATTACATAAGTAAAATGGTTCTTCATAAATTCTACCAAAGTGGTAAGAGAAATCATCATATAATTATTTATAAATGAGTAAAGCAAAATAGAGGAAGAGGACCAAATGAAAAATCACTCAAATTTAATGAAAAACTGATATTATCTATTTAATTATCACATTTCTCTTCAATTTACGTGATATTTAAACTATTTATTATTGATTTTAAAACAAAATTTTAACGTATGATTTAAACCGATTCATTCATAAAAATTAAGAATTCAAATTGATACGATCATTAGTTTAAAATTTTAATTCTACACAACATGTTATTTAACTTATATCCAAGACAAAATTATAGAATGTCATTTTTATAATTAGCTTAAATTGGGGTATTAGTTTGAACTTTGAAAGGTATTTTTTTTAATTATTATTGTTTTTTATTTTTAGCAAGACTTTGAAGCTTAAAAGTATATGAATAATTTAAATAACTTAACAGCCTAAATGCCTCTCCAAAGAAAAATACTTTCCACGTGGCAATCTATTCACCAAGCAATTATAAAACGGCACCGTCCGGATCTTCACTCATTAAAAGTAATTTAATATGGTTTGAAGTTTGGTATATACTTTCATTAAGCAAATATATATTTTTGAATGATTAAGAAAATAAAATATTTGTAATAAAGAGAATATAATGATTTAATTTTGGTTTGTTAGTATGATAACAAAGAGAAGCCAATGATAATATGCCAAGCTGTATATTGTTACACCAAATTAAACCATGCAAGATATATATTAGTTGACTTTCAACTTAAAATGGTGTACACTTCTCAATATTTAATATTAATCATAATTTTTAATACCAAATTTTTATTTCAATGTGAGATTTTTTTTAATTTAATCATGATTTAGAAGTTTAAAAATAATGATTATTTTGAAATTAATTGAATAAAAAATAGAAAAAAAAATATTTTTTTGGTTCCTAGGTTTTGGATATAGTTTCTATTAGTTTCAAAATGTCACACATTTAACCCTTAAATTTTGAGTTAACTTTCAATTTAGTCTCTAAATTTTAGAATGCTACAATTTTACCTTTGATATTTAAGTTTTGTTTCAATTTAGTTAATATATTTCGAGATTTACACTTTTAACCTCAATCTTCACTAAATACTCACTTTTCGTCTTTTATAGTTAATTTATGTTAATAGATAAAAATTCGTTAAAAGAATAAAAATGCATTAGATTTCACTATTTTTATTACTTTTTAAATTAAATTTAAAATTCCACTTCATAATTATTTTAATTAATTAATAGAAATCGATGTCAATGATTGAAAGTAAGTGTTTAATAAAAAAAAAGTGTGGTTAAAAATATAACATTATCAAACATATGGATCAAATTGAAAAAAAAACTCAAAATTTAGAGATTGAATATGTAATGTTTTAAAACTTATGAACTAAATAGAACCTATAGACAAAATTTAAGGACAAAAAAATATTATTGTATACGTAGCAACCATTAAATCAAAATTAGGGAGGAAAAGAAAAGGTAAAGCTTTTATAAGTATATAATTAACCATCATTTGTATTCATGTCAATTAATTTAATAATTTCACTTAAAAATAAATAAGTCATTGTTTGATATTACAATAGATTTATTCGGGAAGAACACAATTATTATTATTATTATATATACACTAAAAAAAGAATAACTCAAATGTTGAAAACTATTTTTCAAATATATATACTTGAGTTAACTATTTCCGAGTTTGCGAGTAAGACATGAATGAACCGATATCACATTTAAATGTGAGAGATTATAAAGATATGAAAGTATGGTTAAAAACACTTTAAACAATGAAAAATAACTACCGATACCAACAAAGTGTATTTTTTTTTTTTATGGCTTAATAATAAAAAATTGAAAGTTAAGCATGTTTAGCTTAGAATAATCCTATGTTGGGTGACATTTTTGAGAATTTTTCTATGATACATATGAAACTTTTTATAACTCCAATTACATTTTATTTTAATTTAGATATTTTCAGCTACTCAAATTTAGTCTTTATATTTTCATGAAATATTAAATTTAGACCTACAAAGTTATTTTTTTTTATTAATCAAAATAGGTTCATTGATAGTCCGAATTTTTAGATAATAAGAAAAAACATGAATGAAATATATTTTGAAAATTTAATACTTTTTTTAAAAAAAAATCAACAATATACTAATCGTAGGAGTAAATTCAAACATTTAAAAGTATCAAAACTAAAATGAAACAAAATATAAAGCAAAAACATCGTAAGATACATATATGAGATTTTATTGATAAAAAAAATCTTTAGATAGACCAATAGATGATTGACACGTATTTTATGGACAAAATTGGACCCCTCTCTTTTCATTTTTCAACTTATAATTATTTTGATCATGTTGGTTTGTGGAAAATAAGATATAAAACTATTAAGTCCCAATAACATATGCTCACAAGAGGAAAGGCAGGCAAAATGTGTGCTTTACAAAAATTGACCACTAATGATTTAAATTTTGACATAAACAAAATTCAAATTATGATAACATAACCATATTAAGGAAATAATACATTTTCAAAAAGTTAAAATCCCCCGCTTTTTGTTTTTATAAAATAAGTAAATCTTCTATCCATCTTTTACGATAATTTGTATATTTGCTGAATTATTAGTCAGATTTCAAAAACAAAAATAAGTTTTTAAATTTTTTTTTTATTTTCAATTTTTGATTTATTTTTAAAACAATTAATAAAAAATAGAAAATAAATAAGAAATTTGGAGGTTGAAACGAAAATAGTATCTATTGACTTAATTTTCAAAAATAAAAAGAAATGATTTGAATTCTTATAAATTTTTAAGGACAAACGTGTCCTTGGATTCTAGTTAAAAAAAAGTTTATAAGAATGACCTAACTCTCAAAATATATATAATTATTTGAGAAACCTCTAATAGTGTTTTTCAAAGAAATGAACGTATACAATTATATCATGTCTTTTAAAAATGTGGTCACGTCAATAACTGTTGAAAAAGAAAAATAAAATATTAAATTACATTGACTAAACTATATCTTCACGTAACCCTATAAATACTCTGCAATTAATTAACATTTAAAGTTCTATGATTTTTTTTTTTAATTTTAAGTTCATAGTTTTATCTATAATTACTTTTAGAGAAATGGGAGCAAATGGCAAAATTTGGATTGTTTTGATTTTTTTGTAATAAAATAAAATAATAAAAATAAAAATTTTGGCAAAATGTGTGCCACTCACATGATTGACGCTTTTATAATTTCAAAGTTGCTCCTTGTATGGTCGGATAACATCATTTTTTAATACAGTATAATTACTATATCATGCTAAATAAAAATATAGAAGGAGTAGAGTCGTTTATGAAATTCTAACTTAAGATTTAAGAGATAAAGGAGGAGATTTCTCGTTTAATTTGAATTTTGAATTGATTGTTTAATATCATATTTGATTTGATATAACCATTTTTTGAAAATATTATTAATGAAATTAATCTATAATTTGGTATCATTTTGATTTTAATTTATACTATATCTTTAGAATAAACATTATCTTATTAATTTTTTATTAGTTTAAATTCAGATTATATATTTGCTTTCCGATTAAGATTTTACTCATTATTTTATACATATTATCATCTAACAAGCTCTATATTTCATTCACATTTTATTCATTATTATCTTACTATATATTGTAACATCAATCTGTATTTTTTGACAAACAAATAAGTATTCACTTTTGCAATTTTGTTGTTTTTTTATATGCCCTACAACGAGTTAGGCTTCTTGTTGTTTAATCGACGTTGAGCTTAAATGAAAATGGAGTTATGAATAAAGTGTAGTTGTAAATAAACATGTTTACTTCTTGATTTTTTCATATTTTGTCCAAGTACTTTTCAAATTAATCACAGTAAACAAGAACTTCTCGATTTTTCTCTCCCATTTATATTCTAATTTATCTTATTTGTTTAACTGTTTGATACATATTCAATTATATCTAAATATTTTTTTCATTGTTTTATACATTTTTTTTTTTATCAAATTCATTTGATTTTTTTTCATCATATTTTCGATGTTTTCAATTTTTCATATAGAAACACATAAAAATGGCTTATTGTACTTTAAAAAAATATATAAATGAAAATTAAACTTTAATAGCAAAAACCTCTAAATCTCATTTTCTTCACTTATCTCTCTTTCTTCTTCTCAATCTCATGTCAGCAATTGTTGGTTCAACAATCCTTTCTTAAATTTCATTGTCTTGACTAGTTTTTGGCGATCACCCTTGCCAGGTCGTCGACATTCGTTGCGACTACTTTTTTTTTCTACTTTGAACATCGTTTTCAACAATGACGTTCCGGGACTGATAGTGTTTATAGTTGGTTTTCAAAATCATATGAGCAAATTGGTCACATGAAATGAAGAAGATGAAACTGTCTACAACTGGTTTTGGTGGCAAATACAATTATATTTTCAATAATCACATCGTCTTGAACTTGTAATTTCTTTAAATACTCACTTGCCAACAACAATTTCATTAGTATAATCAACCATCGTTGTGGAAATTCATAAGTTCCTAATGACCCCGTCACCTGGTTATTGGCTTCCCTTGCATACACATGTTCTATAGGCAGCCGAAAGCCTTAAGAACCATATTGGGTGATTTTTAATTTTTTTGATTTTGTTTAGACACTGTTTATTTGTAGTTTTAGAATGTTTAGGTAGAGTTTATTTGTGGTATTCGAGTTGTTTTTGAAACAGTGTATATTTGCATTCTCGTTTACTAATTAGTATTTTCTATTATATGATTTCGTTTTACTATTTTTATAATTTTAAAATATTTTTATCATTTTTCTAAATGAAAATTTAAAATTTGCCTTTTTTTTCTTGTCAACCTTATTTTTACCACATTGATTAATGGTTTTTTTTTTCTTGTCAACCTTATTTTTACCACATTGATTAATGGTTTTTTTTTTCCTTTTTAAAAAGAAAAAAAATTAATGGACTATAAATAAAAAGTTAATTGAACCTATCATACACACCTGCGCACACGCACACGTACGTACAATTATACATTTGAATAATAGTTTTTAATTTGTTACTTTTTAAAGGAGAAAACCCAATTTTGATTGCTTTGCCTGATCTGTCCTTCCCTTCCCTTTTTGAGATAAGTTCACAAAGTTTTCAAAGTTCTATTTTTTGGATATATTTTTTAAATTCCCGTTGCTGCCTTTAAATTCTAAGCTATTGAAAATATATTGGTTTCTAATATTTTATTCTTTTTTGATAAGGTTTTCTAATATTTTATATTAGGAAATGGAAAGTGGAGAAAAATATATTATAAATTAAATTTAAAGCAAAGCCACTTTAGAGGGATCGGTTTCTTTCAGTTAAAAACAATTCGAAAGGTTTATGATTGGATAACTTATTTTATTCATTTCTTAAATCATTAAAGATGATCAAGCAATGATTAACCAAAATTATAAATAACAAATAAAGTAAATTAATTTTTAGCCTTTTTTTTAAACCTCTGCATTTATTTGGTCTATAAATATTTAATTTGACTAAAGATCATTAGGGGAAAAAAAACCTTAAACTCCTGTTGGATGGTTATTTAATTTTTTATTTTTGATTTTGAACTTTTAAAAATGAAGTCTAACATTCTTTCTACCTCTAAATTTCTTGTTTTGTTATAAACCTCGAGTTCCTATCCATGTTTTCAAAATCAAGTCGAGTTTTAAAAACTAAAAAAATGTAACTTTTAGAGAAAAAAAATGTTTTTAAAATTTGGTAAAAAAATTCAACTTTTTTATTCATGAAAAATGAAAATCATGGTAGGAATCGCGACCGTGAGAAAATAAACTTAATTTTACTTAAGATAAAAAGGAAAAAACCGTAAAAATGAAAAAAAAAAAAAAAAGTGTTTGAAACATGAAACCACAAAGTACTTAGTTCACATCAAGGACAAAATATTCGTCTATATGTCGATATATCCATAAATTGAAGGATTCGATATTGATAACTATACATAGATATCGTCAACATTTTTTATAAGTGCATGTAAAACATAAAAAAGAAAAACAATATATTTAGTTCAATATGAATATGAATACTACATGACGATATCCATAACTTAGTTTCGAAATAAAAACAACTTGATTATTGATCTAAATAAATTTTATAAATTTCATGACTTAAAGGAATATATGTCGATAGCGATACGTTATTGATAAATTTATAAAATTGAAATCTCGATATTGATATCGACATCGATATTTTAATTTTTGATCCACATCACTAGTTGGAAAGTGCAGTTGAACCCACCTCCAATTTTTACATTTATAATTGGAGGAAAATATGTCTATATTTAATGAAAATGTTATTACGGTCTTTAAATAGAAATTGCATGGTAGATTAAATTCCCACTTTGCAAAAATCACATAAAAATCCGTAGGAATATATACATTATTCATAACTTTATTGCCAAAGAAGAGCGGTTGTCATTGTCACGTCGTAGGGTCGCGATCCCATGCATTGCATGTTCATCATAATTACCCAGAGGGAAAGTGCGGGGTCCTGATCACCTGGTCCACTGCCCACCTATCAATCCATGCTCCTTCATTATCTCCCATTTGATCACATCAATGATGTGATTTTAAGGTTCAAATTTTAGTGCCCATTTTCCATTTTTAGAGCATTTGGACTCTTAACTTTAAGCAGGTGGAATCAACTACTAAAGTTCACTCTCTATTTGAGCCTCGTTTTGAACTATCATAATCTATGATTAATTATAAAGGGATGTTTGGAGAGTTTAAATTTAGTTAAGATTATTGAGAATCAGAAAAGTATTAGAAAACATGAGTAATCAAAGACAAAATGGAAATGAGATTGTGAAACATGAAAATGACGAGAAAGATGATTGGATTAAAACCCGTCGGAACGAAATGAGTTTTTATTACAAATCGGATCCAAAATACTCAATTTAAACATGAATTTTGGATTACAAAACATTACATTATCATTCCATTACAAGCCACCAAACACCCCTAATAGTACTATTTCAAAATTCTCTTGATTAGAGTGTTTATTATTTTACCTTCATCATATCTTTCACTCTTTATTACATCGTTTGCTATATTTTACTCACTAAAATAGTATGCACACCAAACATAGACTATTCTAGCCCATATTAAAACAGTGTATACCCAAACACATAATATTATAACATACAAGACTATTATAATCCATAACCCATATAATACGATGATCGTTAATAATAACAATTAACTTCACGCATTCCAAAATGTCCCTTAAAGTCTTGTGTATTTCAATTTTCACCGATGATTTATTTTTATCCTACACTCATGAAATATCTATTTTAGAAGAATTTATTCCAGGAATCTATCAATTTTTCGTTATTAGATGTATGAGAGAATTGTAAAAATAGGTCTTGTATTATGTGACTTTTAAGGAGCATTTAGACTTTTGAATTTGCATCCGACGACTATTAAGATGTATTCATAACGTAGCAGCCACATTGATTTTTTTTCCCCTTGTTTTAGCTGCAACCAATTTTAATTAGTATCATATTTAATATGATATCAAAATAAGAAGTCTTGACCAAACTGATCATTAGAGGTGTTCAAAAAACTAATTAGTTCAATCCAATCCATGCGGTTTGGGTTGGATTCAAATAAATGATAATTTTGTGTGTTGGGTTGGTTCATGGATTTACCTAAAATACTCAAATCAACTTGAACTTATTGTTAATTTAAAAATACACATACTTTTTAACTTATGATATATATTTATTTAAGTTTTATATTTTTGAATAATTTATTTTCCACTAACTTCTAAAAATAGTTTTTTAGCACTTTGAAAAGAAAAAATTTATTATATAAATTAAAATCATGTTCAACTCTTGATTCAATATATGAAAATAATTAAATTATTTTTTTCGTATTAATATCTTACTTTTTTCTAGAACACAATTTTAAATAAATAACTCGATTAGCCCAAACCAACTCAACCCGAATGTTTAATGATAGGATTGGCTTGGGTTCATCTTTTTATAACAGTTATTTGAATGGAAGAAATTAACACACCAAAAAATTGGGTTGGATTTAAAAAGTTATTAAACTCAACCTAACCCAACTCACGAACACCTCTCATAGCTCAATTAGCATACTAGCGTGCTAATAACCACAAAAATCCGTGATTTGAATCTCCCAACTCCCAATTGTACTAAAAGAAAAAAGAATAAGAATGATTTGTGTAATTTTTCCATTTTTTTACATAACTTAAGAACGAAATCTTAAAACTTATTTATCAATTTACGTATTTTTCAAAATTCCTAGTATGGGCCCCAAAAGTATGATCCCTTTTTTGTTGGGGAAGAGCATTGCCTCTTACCTTGGCCATCGTGGTCCGTAATTATTATCCAAATCTAAGGATATAAAGGGGAGAGAAAAAGAAGTTTGGGTTTTGTTCGGGTGTAAGTATTCACACCATTGTTTTGGTACACTTCACCTTTAAAAGTACACGTGTCAGAGGATGGTGGTTCTTTCTCGAATATTATTGAAATTGTTGGGTCCCACACTTTTTGACTGAAAAGGAAGATGAGAGATCAACGTTAAATTTCATCCACAATGTTAAAGGAGTGAAGCATGTGGGTGATAATTTTTTTTGGTTGTTTTAATTGTCACATCAATTAAAAAAAAAAAAAACCTTCCAATCAATTTATTGTTAGATTAAAATATTATATTTGTTACTATATAGTAAGGATTTGTTCAATTTTAACCTTTATATTTTTAATAAATCTTGAATTTGGTTCTACCAATTATTTTATTATTGATTTAAAAGGAACATTTTATATCTATTAGCATTCACATTATAAATTCTTAACACATATTTATATAGTACATTTTATTAAATTAAAAATTTAACCACTTTTTATAAATTTGATTTTGAAGACTAAGTTTAAGATTTATCGAAAGTACAAAGATTAAAATTGAATAAGTATCAGAGTATAACGATCAAAATAATACTTTAATCTTATTATTAATATTTCTTTTTAAAAAAGTTTTTATTATTTCAAATTCTTTTTAATAGAAAAACTATTATTTCATATTCATGCTCATTGTTTGTTATTTTATATAATTTTGTTGAATGGTACTCTAAATCTAATAATCAAGAACAAAACATTTGTTAGATTTCATTAGTTAGTTTAAACTAAAATCTATATTTATATAAATATATAAATAATTTGATATAAATTTATTTGAAGTATGTATGGTTTTATTTATTATTATTTTTTGTTTTATAAATGTAAAATGGAGTTGGACAAATAAAAAGGTCTTCTAGAATGAAGCTTCAAATAATTCTCTCTTACAAAAGACATTAGTGGAAAACATTTTGTTTCTATGAAATATTTAAGAGAGTTTCCTTTTTAAATCTAACACCTAGAAAACATGAAATACTTTTGCCATTGGGATAATTGAAAGCTACACCCTAATGATTTATTTGTTTTCCACTATATAACTTTATACTTTATAAATAGAGTCAATACACCCTTATTGGATAAACCCTTCAAATTTGTTTCACATGACTTAACTTTATGCTTTATAAATAATGTCGACTCTCTTATGGATGGACCCTTCATGTTTAACGCCAGCAACATTATTTCACATTTGATATCATGGAATAAGGCACATGTTTCAATTCAGTGAAAATTACCGACATAATTTATCAAAGTGAGTAAGATATTACGATATCACAATAAGGATATTAAATCATTAATATATATGATTAACCAACTTGGATTAACCTGGTGATTAATAGAATAAGCAATGAAAGTAAATCATACTATTAGAGATTGAGCACAAACTCCATGGTGACCATTCAACTAGAATGTTGAAATCCTAACTAGCTCTAGGTTGTAATATTATCTCTTAGGTAGAAAAAACAAGCTCAATTACAAAAAGTACTCGTGAACTTCGCCATTTATTTTTAAAAATGCTTTTATTCTTTTTGAAATTACGATATTGTTTTTTTGCCTTTTCACAAAAGTTTTCAAAATTACCGTTAAAGTAAAGACCAATCAAAATTTTTGATGAAAATGTGAACCTAGAGCATATGTGGCAGTTTTCAAGTTCCAATCTCTATCTCAGTCATTGTCACACGGTTCCATATCTATTTTATCAAATTTCCATTCTAAAGTGCAACTTTGTTTTTTTAATTAAAAATAGAAGATTAAGAGGGTATCTTTGGGTATGAGAAAATGACATACAATACAAGGGGATGGGCACACACACTTGAGAAAAGATCTAATACAATATCAACCACCATAAAATCCGCAATAAATCGATATATGAATAAAAAAAAATATTTAAGTGCATTATCTATTTTTGTGCATCTCGTTCAATTATCTAATCATAATTAAGTTTTTCTAATATTTTTTTGATATTTTTAATTTTTTAAATTTGTAATTAGAGTAAAATGAATGAAGAAACAATTATTGCTCTTAAAGAATACATAAGAAAGTGAAAAAAAAAAAATAGAAAGAAAAGTAACAAATTGTAGTGAGAAATTAAAAGTGAATTTGATTTTTGATTAAAAAAGAGGGTCCCACGGAAAGAGTAAACTAGAAGCAAATGAAAAGAGGCCACGTGGATTTGGCAACAAGACCAATCCCATGTGGGGCGGTGCAGGAAGCAGATACCGACATCCAGAAGTTTTCCTATCATTCAAATTTCACAATAACTAAAACGGGACAACAAATATTTGGTGAATTATTCGATCTACATTATTGGAATTTCTTTTTAAAATATATTTTTCTAAAAAATGTTTTAAAATATTAAAGAATAACATAGTTAGTCTAAATTGTACTGCTCTACATTTATTTATGGACTGTTTTAAAA
The DNA here is from genome assembly GCF_027475165.1 of Benincasa hispida. Classification (NCBI taxonomy): domain Eukaryota; kingdom Viridiplantae; phylum Streptophyta; class Magnoliopsida; order Cucurbitales; family Cucurbitaceae; genus Benincasa; species Benincasa hispida. Next base: position 46,575,603 of record NC_143483.1, on the reverse strand, counting down.
TATAAAAATATAAAAAGATATTTTACTATATTTATAAATATTTTGAACATTTTATTATTTAAAATAATTTTTTTATTTTTTATATTACAATTTTTCCCCTAAAAATTAGGTTTGTTAACATAGGTAAATAACATCAAAACAGAAAAATAATATATATAATTTTTTTGCCAAGACAAGAACATTAATTTGACATTTAGCATACGTTAGCAACCGAAAGGTTTGTAATACAAATTCATTTTACTCTCTATTGTCCTTAAAAAACTTGTAAAAACTTTGAACTAAAAAAATTTGTAAAAGTTTCAAAATTACAAGAATATATAAATATTCATTGTGAATCATATTTATATATATAAAAAATTCTAAACCTATTTTTAAAAATGTTTAAAAATATTTATCAAATTTTGAAAACTAAAGTCACATTTGATATCGATTTCATTTTTCTAAAAAAAAATTGTGAAACCTCAACTAAATTCCACAAACCAAATTTATTATTATTATTTAATTTTCACAGCTTGTCTTTGATTTCAGAAACATTTGCAAAAACTAAAAATCATATGATTATCAAGAGATTATCCTGTTTCAAATTCTATGAAAAAAAAAATTAAAAGCATTTATTAGTAGAAAAAACATCAGGAAGGAGATAGAAAAAGCATTTATTAGTAGAAAAAGTGTTTAACAAACCTAATTTTTAGATCATTATAAATTATTTTCCCTAGAAAAAGAAAAGTAAAACCTAAGATCATACCACACACACACAAAAAAAAGTCTATGTTTTCTACAAGTTGGGGGGTTAGGGCAAAGAGTAAACTTGTAAATTACTTCATATTTGTTGGCTCATAATTACTTACAAAGAATTTAAGTTTTGTTGCACACAAAATTTGACAAATTTGGAAGAGTTTTAATTTTGTAGGGATTGGACACCAAAAGCTAATACAAACAACTTGCATAGAAATTATAAATTTGGTCAACAAATTAAAGCTACATGAGCTCATGTGGCTTGGTTTTGTATTCTTATTGGCCTAACCCTAATCTCAACTCTATTAATTCAAGATTCCCAAGCTTTAATTATAGGCTTTTTGTCACAACTAAAATTTCATCCAAACAAATGAACTAATGAAATCTAGAAAGTTTTTGCCTAAATAAAATCAAAGAGATTTGGTCAAGGTCACAATCTTAAATTCCCATATTATAATAAAGCCTTGAAATCCAAGCAAACAATAGTATAATGGAGAAGAATTTCTTTAATACTTCCAAGACTCGAGAGAAATTATATTACCATAAATCTGGAGACTCCACTCATAGAAATGGTAAAGCTAGGTTGGACAATTTAAAAAGATATATCTATAACATGTAGAGATATTAGAATTGACTTTGCGTTCGTTGTCTGTATACCTTTAGAAAGATTTTGGAATCTTCAATTTTTGTATATAGATAGTGAATACAAAGTCAATTCTAATGACTCCACATACTAGAGACATGTTTTAAAATTGTCCACTCCGACTTTGCCATTTCTGTAAGTGGAGCTCCGAAATTTTCAATAATGATAAGTGGGGCATATTTGAATGATAATGATTAAAGAGGCCACCAAAGGGTTAAAAAGAAAATTAATTAAAGAGTTTTAAATTAGAAGAAAAAATTATACCACTATTATTATGATGTGGAATTTATTCACTATATCCTTACTATTAAAAGAAAAGTAGAAATCCCTAGAGTGTTAAAATCACATTTGTACACATTATGTGACTTCTAAGAGTTTCATTATCATACTTATCCTTTACTTAATCCTATCACTAGACATACTCTTGCTTTGCTATTAGTCAAAAGCAACAAAATTAAAATTGTAATATTACAAGTTGCTTGTAAATGTGATGCAATGATATTTTGTCGGTGAATAATAAGTTTGGTTCTGAATTTTTATAAAAGTAATAATTTAGTCATTTTAAACTTTACGAGTAGTAATTAATTAGTATCTGATTTTTTTTTGTCTAAATAAGAAATATAATTTCATCCTTGGGTATGAATACACAACAATTTAGTTAATGTAGATTAAGTAACAATGTATTAATTGTTGCAAAAAATGTAATTAAGACTTAAAAAAATTTCTTATACGTTTAGATTTATAATCTAATCCTAGATTATATAAAGGATAAAGACTAAGTCCTTATGTAATAATTGTGGAAAAATATAGTTCTTATTTAATAAAAATTGATATCTATTTTGATGAGAAAAATTTTATGATAAAGATTAAATTGCTACAAATTTAAAACTAAATTGTTACATGATAAAGTTCAAAGGCTAGAGCATGAAAATGATATTATTTTGATGTTGTCTTGTTATCTTGCATGGACTATCACTGAAATCGTAACCATGATTTCATTCGTAGTGTATACTTTCATTTGGAAGACAATGAAATACCTATATTACCAGAATGTCCTTTTAAATTTCTAATCAATTTAACTAAAAATTTTGCTTTTTTTTTTTTTTTTCCTTTTAATTTACATACTCAAATTTTATAATTATAAATATCTTAGTACCCAAATACAAAGAACATAGAATTTAAAAAATAAAATGATAATTATTTGTATTAAACTTATCTAATTCAATTTTCTAAATTTCAATTTGACTGTAAATAAATCAATATGTTTTTGCTTGACAATCTGAGATTATGTTGTGTGAAAAAACAAAATCCAGCGTCACAAATTTAATTTAATCAGATGTTTAAAACAAAATGGGAAAATCCCATTAAAAAATCAAATTTGCAACTTTTTCTTTTGTTTTTTTAAAAAATTAAGATACAATTTGATAATTGTTTGGTTTTTTATTTTTAATTTTTGAAAACTAAGCCTATAACACCTCATCTACCTCTAAATTTCTTGCTTTGATATCTACTTTTTATCCATATTTTTTAAAACCAAGTCAAAATTTGAAAACTAAAAAAAAAAAAAAAGATAGATTTTGAAAAGAGTTATTTTCAAATATAGCAAAACGAACCAAAATATTTATAAATATAGTAAAATTCCATTGTCTATCTACTATTGCCCGCGATAAACTACTATTTGTATCTATCTGACACAAATGGTAGTCTACTGCGATCTATCACAGATAGATTGTGATATTTTACTATTATTTGTAAATATTTTCAACAGTTTTATTATTTAAAATAATTTTCCTTTTAAAAATTGTTTTTATTTTTAAAATTTGACTAAGAATTAAACTCAAGATCGATATACACCATGGTAAGAAAATGAAAAGAAATGGACTTACTTTTCAAAAAAGAAAAACGGAGAATAAAATGATTACTTAACGGGTCTACTTGTTCATCAGCTTTCCAATTCACAATAATTCTAATATATGCTTACAAACAAACAGTGGACAAACTATGATTCACCACTCCTGATGAACAATATTGTAGAATTCTATTGGGACTGGGAAAATTTAACCCACTGCAGTTTTGGAAGTGTTGGTTAAGAGCCTGGGTTGATATTTTTCTTCTTCAATTATTATTATTATTTTTTTTTTTCCTTCTGATTTTGTATTTTGTTTTGGTTTGTAAAGGTGTACAGGGAAAACAAAAAGACAGAAAAAATACAAAAAAATATTCAACTAGAGAAAAATCCTCAAGCTAAGGTTAAGCAAAAACTGCACAAAAATTGAAAGCGAGCGGAGGATAAAGAGAGAGAGAATAAAAAGCCAAAATAATAATAATAAAGTTGGAGGGAGTTCATTAAAGAGAGAGAAAGGACATTCAATGCAAAATGTTTTAACATATGATGTGGGTCTCACGTAATCAAAGAATTGTAATCAAATTATTAACTATTTGGGAGGGAATGAGATTAGAGAGTTGGGCGTAATAAAAAAAAAATATGGAATCCATACTTGAATCATTGCAGAGTTTAGTAAACACCACCAAATCCCACAATTCTTGATTCTTATTCCCTAATTATGATTACATGTAGGTAAACGTGCCTTAAATTATTACAAATTTAAAAGTACAAGACCATATTACAATATAAAATTCAACAACTAAAATGATACTTTTAGGAAAGTTCAAGATCAAAAGTCTTTTTTAACCTATCTCAAGCGCAATAAATAGTATCCTCAACATCTTTTGAAATGCAATCACCCATCACTTAAAATGGTAGAACTTCACTAGACAGATAAGAGTTGATAACAAGTCTTTATAATGTGAATAAAGAAACCAATTTGAGACAGAGGCACCAATATATGAACTAAAAATCTCATCCAACTGATGATGGGACTAAATATAAATGATGGAATGGTGTACCATAAACTTCCACATTACATCAATACAGACCACTTTCAGTCACTTCAACTGTTCTTTCTTTTTCTAGCTAGTGACCTCAACTGTTCTTCCTACATCGATTATTGTTTTGTCAAATACAAGGTGAATTGGAGGGTCCTGATTTGAATCCTCTTAATGTAAAAGAAAAGCAAATCAGTGAAACTGGATCATGATGAACTTCACAAAACTGGAAAAGGATGGACCCTACCCTCTACGAAATTCTAATACCTATAGTCACACCGTGAGGTGGCTTTTTCTACCAACCAAGTGGCCAACTCAATAATGGTTCAGAATGTTCAACGCGTATCTTTGATTCTTTGATACCCTTTTTCGCCTTTTCTTTGATTAGTCACGTGTGAATTCTTGTTCACAAGCCAAAAATGAAAGCATTTACACTAAGATAATGTCCCCTACTCTTGACTGTTTGACATTTCTAGACACGCAAAGGGTGGGTAATGGGGCCTCTCTTACCAATTCTTAAAAGACATTTAATGTACTAAGAATCGATAACCAGAATAGGGTCATTAAATAAGATAGTTTGTTAGTACACGGTGTTTGATTTTTAAGTATGTTGCGTGTACTCACAACACTAGACACGGTTTTATATGTGTCATTGTAAATGTGGTTAAGAAACACAATTATAGACCTGGTAAATCATGTTTAAGAAACAACACTGTGTGACCCGTTTTGCTGCTGGTTTTGTGAATATTTTTGGTCATTTTTCTCGACTCTCTGTCATGTTGGAAGATAAATGGACGTTGGGTGTCCGATGTTATTATTACAGATCTTTCGTTCCCGTTGCTCCCAAATAAAGAAACATGATTACAGTCTGGGTAAATGTTATTATGGGTTTTTCTTACCACTTTTTAACCATCCTATTTTAACTACTATTTTATGAAACAATTCTATATGTGCAGAAAAGCTCCCATCCTGACAGCAAAATATTCATTCAACACATGATATTAATGAAAAAGTAGTTTACCTACTGAGATTTTCTTTACAGAAAGTAAAGTAAAAGAGTCATTCCTACTTTTGACATTTCAAAGATAACATAACAATTAGCTAGATTACCTTTGTCGGTGAAACATGTGAGAGATTCACCTCAAGGAGAAAAGTGAACTAATTTGTCCTCTTGTTCAAGTGATCAGCTTGAAATTGTCTTAACAGCTGCAGGGACTGATGATAAAGGTTGAGGTCAATTCCATCAACATTCCTGCCAACACGTGCCCGCAGAGTTGCCTGAAAATAAAGCATCATTTAAGGCTCTTGTGTGTGAACATGAGACAAAGAGAAAGGTGGTCCTAATTAAATGGTATTTCACCTCATTATCTGACTGAACAAGTAGTTCACCAATAAATTGATATATGGAACCAATGCGAATGCTAAGTTCTCTCAGATGCTGTGTGTCGATCTTCAAGTTAACATTTCCATCAACAATTATGGCAATGGCTGTCTCTACAGAATACTCCACTAACCTGTCTCAAAGAACAGATAGTAATTATTTTCATCGTCACAGAATGAGTTAAGGAAAAGGAAACAGTTCAAAGATTCAAAAGTAGTCATCTATCTCATAGCAATAAATAAAATTAAAAAAAAAAACAGTTGCATATATGTAAAGAACTATTTGAATATTAAGATTAACTTCCATTATTAGAAGTCATCAATGGGTAATCTGTTGTCATATCAAGTTAGAGAAGAATCATATGATGTTAGCACCATCAGATTACGTTTCAAAGTTTATTCCAGATTCAATTAAATGTCTGGTTTCTTGAAAAATGCATATAAGACAATGAACATTCACAATAACCAAGGAAATCGATCCCTTCCACATCCGATAAGATTGCAACAGCCAAGAAATTCAACATTGAATGCTAGTAAGAAAATAAACCTAAAGGATATAATTATGCTGCCCATAGTGAAAACATTGCATACATATCAAATCCCAATCTACGAAAACTCTACCGATCTTTTCGATATGATATAGTTATCTGCAATAAAATAATTAATAGGCTGCAATGAAATAGTCTTTGGTGGTTTTTAGTTTTAAGAAGATAGCGAACATCTAGAGGATAAAATGTAAGTGGACCATTCCATTGCTAAGAAAATAAAGGCAGCCCAAATTTCAAACAGACAGTTATAGAAGACAAATTCAAGCAAAATCTACCAAGAGAATCAATGCACCAATCAAGTTCAAGCCCAAATTCTTAGGCTCATACTTAAAGTTGTACAAAGCATACAAGAAATAGGTAAACTTTACTTTCCGGTAACTCTAAGTGAAGCCCCATCCTTGAAGAACTCAGAAGATGGCTTCATCAGGTCTTTCAGTGAAACCAACGCCCCTGATTTTATTGCAGCTGAAGCCATCCAGTAAAATCCTCTTTCTAATTCTCACAAAAAGCACTCTGATCACTCCAACAAGTCAAATCCCATATGAAAGATATGTAAATCTTAGATAGTAATCAATCAATTCTTTAAAATGAAGATAAAATGATAGAGTAACTATTAAACCAGTCCTCCAAAGTTAAAATTCATCCTTCAACCATTATTCTTTACTATAACATGTCACATGCTGCCATGTTACAGAGTTTCATATCTGAATTCAATGCTTTTGAATCCAACCCCTGTCTTCTAAATTGAATTATTCAGTCAAGCTGCAATTGTCAAATCCCCATAAGAGGATTCTACTTCCCATTCCAAGCATAACAAAAAAAATTCCCCCAACCTAACTCATCTACATATATAATGAATTACCTTTTTCACCAAAATTCCAAATCCTTAATATACTCAAACTAGGAAGCGATCCCTGATGCATTCCCACCAAGGAAACAAATTCTGCGAATTTCTACAGTTTCAAAAGATTAATGACTACGGTACGGCTCACAAAAAGTGAAAACCCTAAAGATTCCAGAGGGGACAAATACATGAATTCTACGAATCAATCATGAGTTCAACAATGAATTGAAATGCGAGAAAAGTTGAAAGGGAAATCCCACTGAGGGCAATCTTAAACGATCAAAATACATTCAGATTCTTGAAGCACCATAACTCTCAAAAACACAGGAGTAAAAGGATTTCAAACGAGAGAGAGAACACTGATTATTCACCTTAAAGTGGAATCTGACACCCTTTTGGCTATAAAAGCTTTGAATCACTCCTCTTACAGTGGTGAAGTGGGTACATGGGCTGCTGATGCCGAGCCCCGTGTCATAACCATTTCGACCGGTTTTGATAATGATTTACAAGTCGTAGGTTAATTATTTAGGTCCGTTTTGATAATTATTTTGTTTTCTAAATTGAAGTTTATGAATACTATTTATACCTCAAAATTCTTTCTTATCTACTTTTCACTAATAATTTAAAAAATCAAATCAAATTTTGAGAATTGTTAGGTGAAATTTTAATTTTAAAAAATAAGAGGGAACCAACCTTTGGTCGGAGAATTCCACATTGGAAAATTTTGATTTGTAAGCCTCCATTTTGTACTCTAATCTTGGGCTTTGGGTTTGGGCTCCAAGGGTACCTATGTTTTGGAGGGAGTGAGGAGATAGACTAATATGGGTTCGATAGACGTCTTATTTTTTTTAATAATTAAAATCGAAAAAACTTAGTCCTCCGCACGTGCTTTTTCCATCTCTTGCGGAGTTCCATGTTGAAGGCCGCAGTTCAGAATACAACTCATTTTTTCACCTTCTTCTATTCTCCAATTGAAAGCTCCCCTCTCGTTCTCTTTCACTTTTCATTTTTCGAGCAGTCCGTCTACAAGGGTGTGTGTTCCGGTTGGTAACGGTGTATTTTTTATCGGATTTTCATTTTTGGGTTGTTTTATCCTGGGGACGATGTGACAGTATTTCTGACCTACTTGCATATTTGGGCAGAGCCGCGAAACGTCTTAAAAAGAGTGAGCTCCGCGACTCAACCTATAATGAGCTTTTGTTTTGCAGGTTTTGTTCTTTGCTCAACCGCCGTGACCTGACCGTTTGCTGCTGCCTTGTTCGTCGTCTGAGGGTCTTTCCGTTTCCAATAATTTTAAGGTGTCTTCCCGCCACATCACTAATAGCCCTCACTAGTAACAATGACGTTATAACATCTGACCTCAATTGTCCATTCCGGTTCGAAGGAATGAACTTCAAATGGTGGAAGCAAAAGATGTTGTTCTTTCTCAACGTCAAGAAAGTTGCCGACACTTGTACCAGAGATAAGCTGATCATCCCTCTAGAAGAACCAACTGAACAATATATAAAAGAAGCTGCTGACTAGGAGGAGAAAGACTTTCTTTGTAAGAACTTTATTTTAAATGGTTTGACTGATGATTTGTATGACTACTACAGTACAATGAAGACAACGAAGAAGGTATGGGATGCCCTGCAAAAGAAGTACGACACCGAGGAGGCTGGGTCGAAGAAATATGTTGTTAGCCGTTATCTCAAGTTCTAGATGACGGATGAAAAATTCGTGGAGGCCAGTCTCATGAACTCCAGAAGATAGCTCACGAGATAATTACTGAAGATATGCCTCGAACGATTCCAATTTGTTGTTATTATTGATAAATTGCCCCATTTGTGAAAGGAATTTAAGAATACTTTGAGGCATATGACCAAGGAGTTCTCTTTGGAGAATCTTATCACCCAGCTAAGGATTGAGGAGGAAGCCCAGAAGCAGGACCAAAGGGAGGAGGTGAACGCCGTATCTAGGAAACCTGCCTCTGCAATGGTAAAACCTGACCAAAAATCAAAGGGGACAAAGAGAAAATGTCAGAACCGTGACTCCAGCAACCAGAACCAACAGAAAAAAAAAAAAAAAAAAAGCACCCTTCAGGAGAAACAGTATAGATCCTCTGCTTTAATTATAATAAATTTGGGCACATGGCTAGGAACTATAGGAATAGGCGTTGTCCTGCTGGTCAGGCGAACCTGGCAGAAGAATCGTTAGTCGCCATGGTCACAGAAGTAAATGTGATCGGTGGTTGTGAAGGGTGGTGGCTAGACACTGGCGCTACACGCCATGTCTGTCACGACCTTAGTCTCTTTAAAACTTATACTGAAACTAAGAATAAGAATATTTTGTTGGGGGATCACCACTCCACGAAAGTTGCTGGAACCAGTGAGGTGGAATTAAAGTTTACCTCTGGGAAGACCCTTACATTGAAGGACGTCCTGCACACTCCAGAGATAAGAAAGAATTTGGTCTCAGGCTATCTCCTCAACAAAGTCGGGTTTACTCAATCTATAAGGGCTACCTATATACCTTTACCAAAAATAATGTATTCGTAGGGAAAGGGTATGCAACTGAGGGAGTGTTCAAATTAAATTTAGGCTTTAATAAAATGAATTCTTTTGTGTATATACTGTGTTCTATGAATGTTTGGCATGCTAGACTCTGTCATGTGAATCAGAATTTAGTTAGTAACATGATTAGGCTGGAAATGATACCTAAGTTATCCACGAATGAATTTGATAAATGCGAGTATTGTAGTCAAGCTAAATTACTAAAACTCCACATAAATCTGTACTTAGGATTTCTAAGCCTCTAGATTTAATTCATTCTGATTTATGTGAATTTGATGGCATCTTGACTAGGAACAATAAAAGGTGTTTCATTACGTTTATTGATGACTGCTCTGATTTTACTTTTGTATATTTGCTGAAAAACAAAAGCGATGCTTTTGATGCCTTCAAACTTTTTGTTTCTGAAGTAGAGAATCAGTTTAATAAAAAGGTTAAAAGACTTCGTAGTGATAGGGGAACTGAGTACGACTTGGGAAGTTTTAATGAGTTCTTTAACTCACATAGAATAATACAGGAAAAGACCGCACCTTATTCTCCTGAAATGAACGGAAAAGCCGAAAGGAAAAATAGAACTTTAGCTGAGCTAGTAGACTTAGTTCAGGAGCCATGTCTTATTGGTGGGGTGAAGTCATCCTTACTGTGTATTATGTCCTAAATAGAATCCCAAAGTCTAAAAACAAAACTTCACTTTACGAAATTCTCAAGAATAAGAAACCAAACTTGTTTTACTTTAGAACATAGGGTTGTTAGCCTTTGTAAGGATTCCAGACCCAAAAAGGAGAAAGTTGGCTAGTAGAGTTTACGAGTGCATCTTTATAGGTTATGCCTTAAATAGTAAAGCCTATAGGTTCTATGATCTAGTGAACCAAGTGATCATTAAGTCAAATGATGCCGACTTCTTTGAAGATAAATTTCCTTTTAAATCAATGAATAGTGGGGGCTCGGGATCAAGTGGTCTAACCTCAGTTAGAAATCCTAACCTTAGAGAGGAAACCGACCCAGAACCTAGAAGAAGCAAAAGAGCTAGAACCGCCAAAGATTTCGAGAATGACTTTCTGACTTATAATGTAGAAGAAGATCCTAAAGATCTGAAAGCTGCCCTGTCCTCAGTAGATGCCAACCTATGGAAAGAAGCCATAAATGATGAGATGGACTCACCTGAGTCAAATAGGACTTGGCACTTAGTAGATCTATCCCCAGGTTGCAAGGAAATCGGGTGCAAATGGATCTTAAAGAGGAAACTTAGACCTGATGGGAATGTTGACAAATTTAAAGCAAGGTTAGTGACAAAGGGCTTTAGACAAAGAGAAAATGTATATTTCTTTGATACCTTCTCTCCTGTCACTAGAATTACCTCTATCTGTGTCCTATTTTCGCTCACTACCCTTTATAACAGCGTAGTACATCAGATGGATGTAAAGACCGTTTTCCTAAATGGTGAACTTGAAGAAGAGATTTACATGGAACAACCTGAGGGTTTTGTAATCCATGGTCAAGAAAATAAGGTGTGTAAATTAGACAATCTCTCTATGAACTAAAATAAGCTCCTAAGCAATGACATGAAAAAATTGACGACCTTATCCTATCTAAAGGTTTCAAGGTTAATGAAAGTGACAAATGCATCTACTATAAGTTTGAAAATAATCTCTGCACTATCTTGTGTCTATATGTAGATGATTTGTTGATCTTTGGGTCAAATTTGCATGTTATGAATGATGTGAAATCAATATTAAGTGCAAACTTCGATATGAAAGACTTAGAAGAAGCTAGTGTAATCTTAGGCATAAAAGTGAATAGGTTTGAAAAAGGAATTTCTTTGGATCAATCTCACTATATAGAAAAGATTCTAAAGAAATATAATTACTTTGATTGTAAACCACCTTGCACTCCTTATGATCTTTGTGTTAAGTTGTTCAAGAACACTAGTGACAGTGTTAATCAATCTGAGTATGCGAGCATCATAGGCAGTCTTAGATACGTTGTTGACTACACTAGACCTGACATAGCTTATGCTGTAGGATTACTTTGAAAGTTTACAAGCAGACCTAGTAAAGAGCATTGGAATGTTATAAAAAGGATAATGAGGTACTTGAAGAAAACCCAAAACCTAGGATTACATTATCAAAAGTTTCCCACTGTCCTGGAAGGATTCATCGATGCTGATTGAAACTCTCTTTCGAATGATTCAAAGGCTACAAGTGGCTATATCTTTAATATAGCAGGCAGAGCTATCTCTTGGAAGTTCAAGAAACAGACTATTTTAGCCCAATCTAAGATGGAGTTAGAAATGATAACACTAGTGATAGCTAGTGAAGAAGCATGCTAGCTTAGAAGTCTGCTATCAGAGATTCCCTTATGGAAGAAACTGGTACCAACCATATTGATCTATTGCGATAGTACTGCAACAATCGCAAAAGTTCAGAACCGTTACTACAACGGAAAGAGATGACAAATACGTCATGAGCACAGTACCATTAGAGAGTTTCTCACTACTAAATTCTTTAATGGTACAATTAGAGTGGATCATATACGGACTGATGAAAATTTGACAGATTCTTTGATGAAAGGACTGCCAAAGATAAGGTTTTTAGAACCCCAGAAGGAATGGGACTCATGCTTATAGAAAGATGAATCATAGTGAGGAAAATCCAACCTGTAGATTGGAGATCCTAAGAAACAGGTTCAACGGGTAATAACTGATCACAAAGTTCCATTCCTATGACTTAGAGTCTGAGCATGAAGCGTAAGAAAAGTTCAACTTAGTTCTTAATGAGATCTATACTTGATGACAAGTGGGGTACCTAGCTACAGGAGTACTCTTGATAGACTCACCTATGTGAATATGGAAGTGAGGGTCACTTCATATGGAGTTTTTAGACAAACTCTCTAGAGCGTTCACTAAACCAGGATACACGTGCTAGGCCTTAGAGCATGGGCTTTCGTACTACACCCTAATGACACTTTGTGTGAAATGCTATTAGAGATAGAGTTTAAAACCAAGGGTTACTCTAGTATATTATGAATCATCTACACTACGCAAAGGTTCAAGTCGTAAGACACCTTTGCTTATGCACAGCGTGTATAGACTTAAACTGCTCGATGAAAAACTTTTTTCTCTTCTTTTTTATTTAAATTTTCAAATGAGGGATTTTTGGGTGAAAATTTAATTTTCAAAAATAAGAGGGAACCAACCTTTGGTTGGAGAATCCCACATTGAAAATTTTTGATTTGGAAGTCTCCCTTTTGTACTCCAACCTTGGGCTTTGGGTTTGGGCCCTAAGGGGTACCTATGTTTTGGAGAGAGTGGGGAAATAGACCAATGTGGGTTTAATGGATGTCCCATACGCGCCCTACCGTCCGGTCGGGCGGGGCAAGGCAAGTGCGTGATTATTTTTAATAATATTTTTATTTTATTTTATTTTTAATAATTAAAACCGAAAAAACATGGTTCTCGCGCCCTCGCATGTTCTGTGGCTGCCCGCCTTTTTCTCATGCGGTAGTTCCACGCTGAAGCCTATAAAAGGTGTGGCCTTCAGCAGTTCAGGATGACTCATTTTTTCACCTGCTTCCATTCTCCAATTGAAAGCTTTCATTTCTTTCTCTTCCATTTTCCATTTTTCGAGCAGTTTGTCTGAAAGGGTGTGTGTTCCGGTCGGTAATGGTGCATTTTCTATTAGATTTTCTTTTTTGGGCTGTTTTATCCTGTGGACAACGTGGTAGTATTCTTGACATGCTTGCACACTTGGGCAGGGTCGCGAAACGTCTTAAAGAGAGCGAGCTCCGTGACTCAGCCTATAACGAGCTTTTGTTTTGCAGGTTTTATTCTTTGCTCGACCATTGTGACCTGACCATTTGTTGCTGACTTGTTCGTCGTCAAGGGTCTTGCCGTTTCCAACAAGAACAAACAAAAGTAGCTTTCAAAAAGTTGTTTTTGTTTTTGAAATTTGACTAAGAATTCAACCATTATACTTAAGAAAGATGCAAACAATGGTAACAAATGTGGATGGTATAGGCTTAATTTTAAAAAACAAAAACAAAAAACAAAATGGTTACCATGACCTTAGTTTTTTATTTTTTGTTTTTGAAAATTAATCCTACTTCGTCCACATTTCTTATAATTATTTACATATTCTTAATTACAATAATTGAATCCTTAGCCAAATTCCAAAAACAAAAACAGTTTTTTGAAAGCTATTTTTTTAATCTTCAAAATTTGGACTGGTTTTTTAAATCATCGGTGGAAAGTAGATAACAAAGAATGAAATTTGGAGGTGTAAGTAGTGTCCATAGGCTTAATTCTCAAAAACAAAAACAAAAAATAAAATAGTTACCAAATGAGGTCTTAAGTTTTACGTTTTTATTTTTGAAAATTAAGCACGTTTCTCTAACCTCCAAATTTCTCCATGTGTTATCTACTTTTTACTCATGGTTTAAAAAATCAAGCCAAATTTTGAAAATTAAAAAAAAATAATTTTTAAAAACGCATTATTTGGCTAAGAATTCAGTCATTGTACTTAAGAAATATGCAAATCATTGTAAGAAATTGAGAGAAAATAAACTTAATTTTCAAAAACAAAAACAAAAAAAACTCAAATGGTTACAAAACAAAACCTTCCTTTTTTATTTTTAGTTGTTGTAAATAAAACATATTTCCTCCCTATTTTTTATAATGATTTGTATATTTTACAATAGTTGAATTCTTAGCTAAATTCAAAAAGCAAAAACAAATTTTTAAAAGCTACTTTCTTTTTTAGTTTTCAAAATTTGGGTTGTTTTTTAAATTATTGGTAAAAGATAGACAATAAATAAAAAATTTAAAGATTTATTGTGTCTAGCTTAATTTTCAAAAACAAAAATGAAACACGAATAGGTTACTAAACGACGCTTATTTTTTTTTTTAATAATATTTTTTTACGATAAAGGTCAAGTTGTTAAAAGTTTTAAGGTGTAAAGACCAAACATAGTACACTAATAATTTATTACAAATTAGAATTAACAAACTTTTTTTCTTTAGCGGTCACTAAATAAAATAAATCTATAAATATATGTATATTAACATAACAATTTAGAAAATTGAGAAGGAATAATATTCAATATTGAGGTTAGAGATTCAATTTTTCAATTGTTAAAAAATTAATAATAAACAAATAGATTTTCCAACGATTTTAGCCACGAGGAAAAGTTTAAGTGAAACAGAAGGGAAATAAATACTACCTCTAAACTTGAATTTTATCCAATCAAACCATAGATTGAGATAAGTGTTTCAATTTTTATCATTTGGTTTAATTATAGTGATAAGTATCCCTTAAATCTCCCCAAATTATCTAATTTTTTACACTGTCCTAATGGCCACTGAAAGGCCCACCTGCTATTTTAAGGCCCAGTAAAACCTAGTAATGGGCTTGGTTCAACTTTTTCCTTAAAAAAACAATTTTTTTATGGCGAAGAATAGCAAAATTTAAAGATTCATTTTTAAAAAATAGTAAAAAAAATTTAAAATTATAAAAATAGCAAATTTATTTTTCGATTTATTAATTATTAATTATCAAAAGACAAAAATACCGATTAGACAATAAAAATCCATTAATCTAAAAATATCAAATAAAAAGATTCAGTAGGTATTAGAGTAGATTTGGTAATTATAAATAAACTAATATTTTTAAATCTTCCAATTCAAAAAATCTAAATTTCAAAAGGATCATATTAAACATTGAAAATTTCAATACTTTAAAACATTAAACTTGAATTTTCTAAAAACCTATAGCATAAACATACAAACAAATCAAAAACAAATATCTTGTATTTAAAATGAGTAAACCACAAAAGTACATGTACTATACAAAAAAAAAAAAAAAATACCGAACAACAAATTTCAATATAATTATCTAAAATAATTATTAGTTCCCTTAATCTTAAGTACCACAAAAACCATCATACTAAAAAACAAATATATTGTATTCGAAAAAAATCGAGCAACCAATTTTAACATCATCTACACAAATACCTTGTATTTGATTTAAAATCTTCTAATATATTTTGAAATCGTTAATTGATTAGATAATTAAAAAATCATAAAAATAATATTAGATTATTTTTTAGAAGGTAGATATGAATGAGAAAAAATATTTAAAAATTTACAATTTAAATACATAGGACAAATCTGATGATTAGTTTAAAATTAGAAAAAAAAAGATCTAAAATGTAGGGAAAATCGGTTATAATATTTAAATTTGAATCAGGAAAATATAGTTACAGTGTATACTGTTAAGGGCATTTTGGGATTATTGAAAGAGGAGAAGGAGAGCATGTGCAGAGGAGGGTATTTGCCATAAATCTGAATAACTTCAGTTTTTGACATTCTTCTAAAACAAACCTCAAACTTTGCTATACCGTCCAATTTCCCTTTCTTAAATTTAAAAAACTCAGAAATATATCATAAATATCTAGAGTCATTATTTCCATAATTAATTTATTTTTAGAGAAATTAATTTTCCATGATATGTGATCATTAATGTGACCACTTTTTAGGTAAGAAATTTGCGATAGTGATTGGGGGGTATATTTAGAATCTATAATTGCAGGGATGTCTTTAATATATGAAGATTTGCAAATATGTCGAAATTTTTAGCTTTGTTTTGGGTTTCTTTCAAATATAGAACAAAAAACTAAAATATCTACAAATATAATAAAATGCCACTGTCTATTAATGATAGACATTGACAGAATACTATCATCTATCATTGATATACACTCATAAATGTCTATCACTAATAAATTGTGACATTTTACTATATTTAAAAATATTTTCAGTAGATTTTCTATTTAAAAAAATTTCCCTTTATTTTTTTGTTTTATTATGTATTCCAATTTTACCATTTTAACAACCGCTTTTATTCCCATTTTTCTATTTTTTTCCCATAGTCTCATCCCCTATCTTTATACTCTTTTTGCATTCGCGCCCTTGATTTCAAACATACTTTAAACCAAAATTTGAATGTAATTCTTTTGTTAAAAAAATCCTCAAACAAACGATGTTTTGCTTTTGGTTTTTGAGGATTAAATTTATTTCCTCCTCATTTCTTACATCGATTTGAATCTTTCGTACAATGGTTGAATTATTAGCCAAATTTCAAAACAAAAAACAGAACAGATGATAGAGGAAGGACACCTGAAGCTTTTGAAGGAAAAGGTTAGCATGTATTTCAAATTATATTATCTGTCAAAGGAAAAATAGAAACAAAAGCAACAGAGGAGATTTATGCTTTGCAAAGAGACACAACATTACAACAGAGCAAGAGATCCTCTTCAAAAAGTGGCAAAACTTACAATATAAATCATACCTACGCTGAAGTAATTTCTATATCTGATAGCTCATCTCAAGAAACCTCAAATGGATCTGATTAGGAGATTGATCTTATTAATGTATACTTAGTTAATGTACACTTGGTTTATGTTGTTAGAGAGCTTTTAGGTTGGTTGAGTTTTATAGGGTCTATTTTAAGTCCCTTACTACTGTATTTATACCCCATACATTTTCTGTAAAATACATCTTGTTCAAATACATTCTTAACATGGTATCAGAGCCCAACTAAAGAATCACTATCGACGTCCACTCGTCCAACCGTCCATCCCCTACTTGTTTTCCATCTGTTATCTGTTTGTCCACTGAGCGTGCCTCTGTTTTCTGTCCACAAGGATCAGTAATCAGCCCAACTAGGATCCTCTATTTTCTGTTTGAGTTTTCTCCATTTGACATCCATCTCACGCGTGCTTCGTTTATTTGTTAGAGAGCTTTTGACAACCAAGTGCTGATCTCTGTTCCCGATCTCTGCGCGTGCTCCACCGCTCGCCCAATTCCACCGTGACTCCTGTTGGGTTTTATGTCCTAAAACTCATGGTTTGTAAACAATGGAACTTATTTTGAAAGTTCAATAAGGTGTTATTTAATAGAAGTTTTGCTTATTAGAAATCCAATAAACTTGAAAATCCCTTGACTATTGGATGAGTACTTGAACATTATGTGGAGACATAAAAGTGGATCGGGTTCGAGTAAATAGTCAAAATGTTCTATAGTATATGAATAAGGTTGGGTACCTTATTCTGGTAACACTATTGGATGCGGTCTGCTCTGTAGTTGTTACAAAGAGTTGTAAAGTGCTACAAACGAAGTGATCCTAATTCGTTCATGTTGGGACATGAGGAGTGGGGGTGTCCTTATGCAAAAGGGTTTTTACAAGATCGGACCACGAAATTAGTCGCTATTACTTTATAACGTTGTTTACTGTTTAAGACTGACTATTTCAAAGCGATAATCTAAGTAACTTGACCTTAATCCTGAGCTAACTATGAACTCCTGTTTATTTGGAATTATTTTTAGACTTGCATAGATGAGGGTTGACTCAATAGTGCCAGCTCAATAACCTCCCATTTCAGGGGTAATACCGGATAGATAGCTGAAGACATAGGGTGCGAGACGGAATTCACTCCTAC
Source organism: Benincasa hispida (assembly GCF_027475165.1). Lineage (NCBI taxonomy): Eukaryota > Viridiplantae > Streptophyta > Magnoliopsida > Cucurbitales > Cucurbitaceae > Benincasa > Benincasa hispida. The sequence continues at coordinate 46,557,525 of NC_143483.1, read as the reverse complement.
CCACTTTTAGAGATAGTAGAGAGGTTGTTCCTTTAAGTGCTGATTTTGGGTCTTGAACAAGGGGTCCTGCACTCTCACTGGCCCAAGAGTAACTCGATTTTGTTGATTGAATCACAAAAAAATCATTCATTAGGGGATCAGTGGGGACTTAAGGAACAAAAGGTAATTTCGGGGGTAAACAGAGGTTCGACCCAACCGTTATTACAAACAACCTGTGAAGGGTTGACTTACTAATCATGGTTATATCAAATGGACATAATATATCTACAGTGAGGGGAGTTCAACTATGGGCTTTAGTGGAGTGACCCATTAGTTAATGAAAGAGGGTTAGATCGGTCTAATGAGTTTAGCCGATTAATCTCGGATCGTTAGAACCCATGATCTGTAGGTCCACGAGGTCCCCTTACTAGCTCAAAAATGGATTAACTCTAGAGTAGTGTGATAAGTTAATTTGAAACGTTCAAATTAGAATCAAACGAAATTGGAGAATATATATTTTAAGTATGATTTAAATATATGAAGATGGATTTGGATATTAAATTAATTAGAATTATTTAAATTATTTAAATAATTATTTATTAATTTTATTAGAAACTTAATTTATGAAATTAATTCGTAAAATTAATAAATTTTGTTTTTAAATCAAATGTGATCTTAAAATAAATTTTTTGGATTTTGGAAATAGAAAAACACAAAATGGAAAAATTGGATTTTTCCAACTCCATCTTCAAGTAGCTCACAAACAACCCACCATCTTCAAGCTTCATTTACTCCAAGCATGAACTGCATCTCATGCAGTCTTTCTCTTTGCATGATAGTCTGCAATGTATTGAAGAGATTGGAGTAAATTTGATGCAAGGCAACCGATAGAATTTTAGCTGAAAATCCGGGTTGAAGAAGGTGTTCTTCATTGGGTTGCTGCTATGAGCATTCTCCAAGTTTTCTTTGATTTCTTACAACTCAATCTAAAGCACCAAGAGAATACTAGGAAAGATCTTGTGGTTGTATGCACAAAGATTTGGAGGAATTACAGCTGGAAATCAAGATTTCAAATGTCCTTCAAAGGTATGACTTGAAACCTATTAAATTCTGCTTGAGTATGCTTTTTGATTCTGCCAAATCTAATCAATTAGAATGCTTATCGATCCTCGTTGCTTCCGTTGCGTGCTGGTACCATCTAACAATTGGTATCAGAGCATCATATAAGCATTAAATTCGGTTTAATTTTGGTCTTGTGGGTATTTTATATGAGAAATATGAAAATGTTGTACTGATATAGTTTTCTGAGTTTTGGCTTTTAATTTCGCTTTGATTTCTCAAATAAATTTGTAACTGGCTCTTGCTTGATGAGCTTATATGTGTTCCCAAGAGTCTGTAATTTATTTGGAGTCATTAGAGTTGAAATTAAGCTGTAATTCGAAGAAACAAGTGAAGAGGCCGCATTACAGATTCCAATTTATCAGCCTCTGTTCATATCGTCGTTGAGATTTAGCTGCTAAACAATCGCTTAGCTTCATGTGTTAGACGATGTGAAAAAAAGCTAAACGATCATGTAGTTTCGGACGTTGATCGTTAAGGTGTTGTGCACTAGACGATAGTGTACCTGTGGGAGCTAAGCGATGCGCTGTATTGCTATACGATGGCACTACACGATCGTGTAGCTTCAGGTGGGATCTAAACGATGCGTTGAAGAGCTATGTGATAGCACTACACAATCATTTACCTCTATGCGTCAGCTAAGCGATAGCATTACGCGATCGTTTACCTATGTGCGACAGCTGAGCGATGCGTCGAGAGCTATGCGATAGCACTAAGCGATCGCTTACCTTGTGCGCGCATTAAACGATCAAGACGAGGTGCTAAACGATAGCGCTAAGCAATTGTGTAGTAATTGTCCATGCTAAACGATGGAGCTGTGCGATAGTGTTGGACACTAAGCGATAGAAGGCAGACACTACACGATCATGTACCTTGATTAGGCGATATTTGGCTGCTAAACGATCACATAAACACTAAACGCTTAGGCAAACGCATGACGAAGGTCGTCAATGCTAAACGATCAGCCTTAGCGAGACTTAGAGCGAGAGTAAGAGTTGCCGGTTTGACCGATTCTCTTGAGGTTTGGTCTGATTCAGCCTCAAATGGTTTTTGGCTAGTCCGGTTCAGACTCTGCTGGTCCGGTTCAAGCAGCTTAGAGCAGTTCGAGCGGTTTTGAAGCTATTTTTGTAATAGTTAGACATCTTGCTTGTTTGTTTTTGCCAAAACTAAAACCATATCAGTCTGTGTTTAATTATTTATGCATTGGATATATGTTATAATTAAATAAATCTTGTATGTGCATATAATATGTCATTTAGATTTAAAATCTCACCATAGGAAGCATGCAACATGCATTGAAAGTATGTTATAATTTGTTATAATATATAGTATACATGTTAGGGTTTCCTGTATTTAATATAAGTGTTATATTAGATATTGAATGCCTTTATGTATGTTGTAGATATTTAGTATGTCTATAATTTTACAAGTTGTTATAAAATTGGGTTAGACATTTAAAATCCATAACAAAGAATAGCTGCATGCTCACGTAGGCTAACCATTTGTTTTAATAAATTAAAATAGATCGTTAAACTTGTAAAACTCGTGTTACAAACTCAACCGGTAAATAATCCTATCGAAGGCTGGAGGTATTTAAGTTGACAGTTTACGGAACACCGCCTACCTGGGGATTATGACCGAATTATTGAGCGTTGGTAACCGATTTTATGAGTATATGTGAGCGATGTGAGGTAATAAAATGATTTATCACCTAGACATCGTAGGTTTAAGTCTATTTATAAGTGTTATACTTGGATAAACCACATAGATTTAGGGTTTTTTTTATTAGCCCGAAAAAAACGTAAGTATGAATTTACCCAAAAGTTAGAACACTTCAGTGGTAGTCAATAACTTCTATATGATAAAGTTATTAGAAAACTTCAGTGGGAGATTAAGAACATATACGATACGTTATTTTTAGCTCTCATGTCTCTAAGAGTTCACAGTCTGGATTTAAGCGGTAGTTCGTGTCACCCTGGGAGTGACCTCCATACGAAAAGTATTTTTTTTTAACTTAAATCTAGATTACGGTGAATAAGGGGAAGTTGTTCGAACAGAAATCAAGTATACAATTTCAACTGCCACGTCTCCACATAGTTTACACCGTGAGATTCATATGATGCTCCGTGTCACCTTAGGAGTGAACTCCATATGGAAAGCGGATGTATGAGTCAATAACAAGGTAAACGGGGGAAGTAGTACATAGTAAGTGAGTGAAAGAAATGTGTCAACATATCCTACGGTCTCTTCCGTTAGTTTGGATCGTGAGATTCCTATGTTGCGCCTGCTGGTTAGCTTTAAGCGACCCTTTGCTAGTCGTTTAACGACGGCTATTCCCACGGAGGGTTGTAACATAGGATTCGGAACAGCTCAAGTTCCAGAGATGGATAAGATTTCTTAGATCCATTCCCAACCTTGATTCTCCACTACGGTAGCATAGTTGGAGCCGACCTCTGACGTCTGAAAACGGAGGGTTACACTTATAGAATTATTAAGTGTTAATAATTTCTGACCAAAAACGGTACCTAAATGACTATCAGAATATGAGTTATTCTGAAGATAATATTTAGTTAAGAATGTCTTAATGTAGTATCGTTTCAGAAGAATAATCTTGGGTACATTATTAAAATGGCTAAAACTTGATTGGATCTAAAAGCAATTCACCTATAGAATTTGTTTATAATTTCAGAATGACGAGTTCAATAATACAATTGTTGACATCAGATAAACTCATCAGGAATAACTACGTACCTAGAAATCAAATTTGAACACGATACTTGTGATAGACGATTTGCGGTTTGTCTTAGCAGAGGATTGTCCTCCCATTCCTATCTCTAATACAACCTGAACTGTTCAGGATGCATATGACAGATGGGTCAGGGCAAATGATAAAGCTCGTTCCTTTATTCTCGCCAACCTATCTGATGTCTTGGCAAATAAGCATGAGGATATGAGTACTGCCAAAGAGATTATGGAATCCCTGCGAGGGATGTTTGGACAACCGTTCTTCACCCTAAGGCATGATGCCATCAAATACATTTACAATAGTCGCATGAAAGAGGGGATCAATGTTCGTGAATATGTCTTAGACATCATGGTCCACTTTAATGTGGCAGAGATAAATGGTGCTGTCATGGATGAGAGAAGCAAGTTGGTTTTATTCTAAAATCTCTTTCGAAGAGTTTTTTGCAATTATGTACGAATGCATTGATGAATAAAATTGAATACAACTTGACTACTCTGCTGAATGAGCTACAAATTTACCAGACAATATTGAGAACAAAGGGTATGGAGTCAGAAGTAAATGCTACTACTGCTGAAAAGAAAGGAACATCCTCCAAGCTCGATGTTGTCTCTTCTTCAAAGAATAAGAGTATTCCTGTGAAGAAGGGTAAAGGGAAAATGAAGAAGAAACTTGCTGGAAAGAAAGAAAATCTGTAGATAAAGGAAAATGTTTCCATTGCAACGAAGAAGTGCACTGGAAGAGAAACTGCCTTCAGTATCTTGCCGAAAAGAGAGCAGAGAAAGGTAAACAGGCTAATTAGTCCTTGGGGACCGTTTGCATAGCTCGACCAGTGGGAGAAGTTGCTGCTTGATGTTACTTGTTTTTGTAAATCTTGTAAAGAACAAATTGTATATATTTTTGTGATAAATGAAGTGTTTATTTTCAGAAATTATGTTTGTTCTAGCAACTTTTGTTAAGAATCAAACTGTTAAAATCCATTTGTAAATATTCAAATATTTAAATGGCTAGATCAAAGTATAGAAAGTTTAAAAATTTCTAGATCTGAGTGTTAACAAGAGTTGTTGAGATAAGTCAGATGCGTCTCACTCAAAGAGTTAAGAGTACCTCAATGTAATGGGAGGAAAGTAAGTTTCCTGGCCATTATTGAGAATAAGATGCAATCCCATATAGTTTAATTAATTACCTATTGTATACTGAGATGTTTCCAATGATTCTCTCGGCTAAAGTGTTCGAGAATCACCTAGTAGGACTAGGAATACCATATTTAAATAACCTAGGACAAGTGGGAGAAATATCGGGTATACGATACCGAATGGTAAACCATGGGTATGAGATGCCCTAGTTTATTGTATTTCTCTATAAAACTCAGAAACTCAGTCTTATATATCGGATATATAAGTTACTACTGGAGTTTTAGTCTAAGTGAGAGTTTGTTGGGCTTTATGTACTAAAACTCATGGTTTGTAAATAATGAACTTATTCTGAAAGTTCAATAAGGTGTTATTGAATAGATGTTTTGCTTATTAAAAATCTAATAAACCTGAAAGTCCCTTGACTATTGGATGAGTACTTGAACTTTATGTGAAGACATAAAGATGGATCAGGTTTGAGTAAATAGTCAAAATGATCTATAATATATGAATAAGGTTGGGTACCTTATTCTGGTAACACTATTAGATGTGACCTGCTCTGTAGTTGTTACAAAGAGTTGTAAAGTACTACAAACAAAGTGATCCTAATTTGTTCATGTTGGGACATGAGAAGTGGGGGTGTCCCTGTGCAAAAGGGTTTGTACAAGATCGGACCACGAAATTAGTCACTCTTACTTTATAACACTGTTTACTGTTTAAGACTGACTATTTCAAAGCGATAACCTAAGTAACTTGACCTTAATCCTGAGCTAACTATGAACTTCTGTTTATTTGGAATTATCCTTAGATTTGCATAGGTGAGGCTTGGTTCAACAGCGCTGGCTCAATAACCTCCCATTTCAGGGGTAAGGCCGAATAGATAGTTGGGGACATAGGGTGCAAGACGAAATTCACTCCTATCCACTTTTAGGGATAGTAAAAAGGTTGTTCCCTTAAGTGCTGATTTTGAGTCTTGAACAAGGAGCCCCGCCCTCTCACTGGCTCGAGAGGGACTCGGTTTTGTTGATTGGATCACAAAGTAATTGTTCATTAGGGGATCAGTGGGGACATAAGGAATAAGAGGTAATTTCGGGGGTAAAACAGAGATTCGACCCAACCGTTATTATCAATAACCTGTAAAGGGTTGACTTACTAATCATGGTTATATGGAGTGTGTTGGGGTTTGTGCCCTAAAGTCTCATGTCCAGTAGTTTGTAAACAACTTTGTACAAACACTTGTGATGTATAATATAAATGATATTTACTTCACCATTTAACTTTGAACATTTAGAGTTTACCACAAACTAATAAACTTAATATCCTTGGTTATCTGTATGTAACTTAAAGCATGTATGTAGTGACATACAAGTGGATCATGTCTTGAGTGAAAAAAAAATGGTCGTAGTATATGGATATAGGAGGGAAACCTTATCCTGGTAACGCTACGGAGGCGGCTCGCTTTGTGGAATGGTCACAGGTGTTGTGACTTGTCACAGATGGTCTGATCCTGATCATTCGTGTAAGGGATATGCGAGCGGGGGCGTCCTACACAAAGAGTTTGTATAAGACCTGACCACGAAGTGTTAACATCTCGTTATATAACACCATTCATAACTGAGACTTCTCTTCACTAGGATGACCATAGGTAACATGACCTCAATCCTGAGTGAGTTGGGAACTCCTGCCATTGAGGGCAGTCCTTTGATTTGCATGGGTGTGAGTGGCCAGAACGCCGACTCAAACCTATCATTTTGGGGATTCGTCTGATTTGGGAGCTGGAAACTCAGCTACACAAGATGGAATTTACTTCTTTCCCAAGGCAAGGGATAAGTAGATAGATAGCTCCCTTAAGGGTTGATTCTAAGGCTTGAACGATGTGACACTACGCACCTTCTCATGGCCCGGGAGGTATTCACACATAGTAGGACTATGTTGTATTGTTCATTAGAGGGATCAATGGTACTTAAGGAGGAAAATGTAATTACAGGGGCAAAACGGTAAATTGACCTGTTGTAATTACGAGCATCTGTGAAGGGTCATCGTACTGATGATTGGTTATATCCAATGGACATAGAAATATATCTATGACAAGAAGAGTTCAATTGTCGGTCTTTAGTAGAATGCCTGGCAGTTAACGGATGGTGGATATCATGACTCGAGAGTTTAGTCAACTATTCATGTACCGTTGGAGCTTCGAGCCATAGGTCCATAAGGTCCCTTTGGTAGCTTGGATACAAGTTAAAAGTAAGTTTTTGAGTCAATTTGAAATGTTCAAATTGATAAGAGGGAGTTCTATTATATATGATATAATTGAATGAGTTAATTAAATATGATATAGTTTAACTTTATGTATGAGATATATTAATTTGGAGGAAATTGGATATAAATATGATTTATATCTAGTAGAGGAAAAATATTATAAGTAATATATGATATTAATTTATAAGTTATGAATGTGATAAGATCACATTCATTGGACGGTTATAAAATAAATGGGAAAACGCCTCTTCGTTCTAAATAACGGATGAGTGCATTATAAATAGCAGACAGTGTGTTGATCTCGGTGTGTGCGGATATTGTGAAAAAGATAGTGTCATCGTTTAGAAAATCAGTGCCTATACGATAGTGACTGCACGATTGTTAACATATACGATATTGCTAAGCGATCACATACTGATTACACCGTCGCGCGCTATTATCTAAACGATCATTTACCTTTTTTCCTAAGCGATTGTTTAGCTCCCGATATTTACTAAACAATCGTATAGACGATCGCTTAGTTTTTTCTACGTGATCGTTTGGACGATCGCTCACCCTTTTCCTACACAATCGTTTGGACGATCGTTTACTTTTTTCTACACCATCGTTTAGACGATCACTTACTTTTACTACACGATCGTATACTTCACCTAAACGATCAAGCATATTGTCTATGCGATAGACGACTGCATCTCCCACTTGTTTGATTGTTGTGTACGGTCGCTCTTCCTTCTTCCCTCTACCAAATCCGAACAAAGCCCACACTTTGGATTCTCACTCTAAGAATACTGAGGGCTCTGAGTGGTGTTGTCTTCTCCGTTTCCTTCTGTCTGAGTGGTGATTGTTCAAGGTAGATGGTTGGGCTTCAGACTCGTTGTGAAGAAGAAATCTTCATCTGACATGATTTCTTGATCTCTTTAGCATTATGAAAGTTTGTTTGAATGTATATACGGTAATTATGTCACAATGAATTGGAAAGATATGCTTCCGCTCGTAGGTACTCTTGAATAAGAGTTTCTTCAGAGTGGACATAATATATCTACAGTGAGGAAAATTCAACTATAGGTTTTAGTGGAGTGACAATGGGGGTTAGATCCGTCTAATGAGCTTATTCGATTAATCTTGGATCGTTGGAGCCCATGATCTGTAGGTCCACGAGGTCCCCCTACTAGCTCGAAAATGGATTAACTCTAAAGTAGTGTGATAAGTTAATTTGAAACATTCAAATTAGAATCAAACAGAATTGAAGAATATATATTTAAGTATGATTTATATATATGAAGATTGATTTGTGTAAAATTAATTTAATGTTAGATATTAAATTAATTAGAATTATTTAAATTATTTAAATAATTATTTATTAATTTTATTAGAAAATTATTTTATGAAATTAATTTATAAAATTAATAAATTTTGTTTTTAAATCAAATGTGATTTTAAAATAATTTTTTGGATTTCTGAAATAGAAAAACACAAAATGGAAAAATTGGATTTTTCCAACTCCATCTTCAAGTAGCTCACAAACAATCCACCATCTTCAAGCTTCATTTACTCCAAGCATGAGCTGTATCTCATGCAGCCTTTCTCTTTGCATGATAGTCTGCAATATATTGAATAGATTGGAGTAAATTTGATGCAAGGCAACCGATAGAATTTTAACTGAAAATCCGGGTTGAAGAAGGTGTTCTTCATTGGGTTGCTGCTGTGAGCATTCTCTAAGTTCTCATTGATTCCAGCTTATTTTGAGTCTCAAAACTCAATCTAAAGCACCAAGAGAATCGTAAGGAAGATTTTGTGGTGGTCACAAAGATTTGGAGGAATTGCAGATGGAAATCAAGGTTTCAAAGGTTCTTCAAAGGTATGACTTGAAACCCATTAAATTCTGCTTGAGTATGCTTTCGATTCTGCCAAAATTAATTAATTAGAGTGTTTGTTGATCTTCGTGCTTCTGCTGCGTGCTGGTACCATCCAACAACTCTGTTGCCAAACTATGTCGTGACTCCGTTGAAGATTCCCACTGCACGGGTGCCAAGCTCGTCGAAGGTTGTTCGTGCTCCTTGTTCGCCGACGTCGAATCCAACCCTCAATAAACCAGGCTCATCGAATCTCTTCCCATTGAATCTAAGCTCTCATGCCCAAGAAATACAATCGATTGAGCCAGATCCAGTCGACTGATCCCATCGAGCCAATTTGTGTCACGCTAAGCCGTCTGAGCCAATGATCCAATCTCGTCGAGCGGAGTTGCTGAGCTGTTGAGCCACCAAGCTGAGCCATTGAGCCAAGTCATCAAGAAATACAAGCTATTTTATCTCTCCCATCTAAAAGAATAAGAAAAAACTCTGAAATTATGAAAATTTTGCTAAAGAATTCATGTAAGTATTCAAAGTATGCGATCATATATATTCAATGCCTAATCTAGCTGAATTTTGAGGTAATGTCATTATCTTAATACAGAACACCCATTGATGCAGTCAAACAAGAACTATTAGAGACAAACACACGATTGCATAACTAGTTAAGTCGGTAACTGTAAGAGATGAAGCATGAAGTCAAATCACAAATTGAGTTGGTGGCTGAAAAAAGAACTTTGTTGAAGATTCAATGAACTTCTGTCGCGTTGCAGGCGATGTGTCAGGGTATGAAATTTAATGCACCTTATCAGCACAATCATGAGTGAGAGAAGAGAAATCATCCTCAAACATCTATAAATACCCATGCAATCACTATGAAAGAACATATACTAGAGACACCAAATTTGTTAGAAGAAAACTCTGTAAAAAATCCTTCTTGTTCAGCCATAAAAACACCCTAGTGAGAGCTTGGGACTCTTGTGGAAGAAGAAGAGCTCCATTGTTCAATATTTGTAGTGAAGCAGTCATCATTAGAGCTGAGGAAAGCAAGACATTGTGCACCACGACTTGATTCTCTATCCTTTCTTTATCTTAAATTGTATTTGTGTTGTATTTTTAACGTTGAAAAGTTCAAAGTCTGCAATATGAATACATATTTATTCCATCATTTATTCATTTTCTCCATCATTATCATGAGTATCTAAATTACTTTATGGGTTGAGAAACATGTAACTAGCACGAACTAAGCAACAAAAGAATCATGCGATCAACTTATTTTATGTATGCCTACATGTGCCACTTGGATGAATCGAAAGATTACTCTTAAGTAAATTGAATCTAGGTTTGAAAGAACTCAAATTTAGAACTCATAAAACAAGAGGAGATACTCCTTAGAAACAAGTATATCTTTTACATATTGCATTCATCGTATGCATCTTAGAGATAGGATAGTGCAGCTAGATACACCGAGAAGTGTTGGTCATAATATCAAGTGCATTTCTTGAACGCATGATTCATATAGTTGCTTAGGAAATGTTTGTAAAAATTCTTCTCAACCCTATCATCGCATATCAGTATCCAACAACCACAACTCACACTGTTTCACTTAAAGTACAACCCTCATTGCATAAAGTTTAGAGTTAGAATAATACAAAAAATTGACCATTTGATTGAACATTTCATTTACATTAAGATCGGAATATTAGTTTCATCGCACACTTGTAAGCAATCCCTAAGTTCGTCCTTGGACTTACCAGGACCCTGATTGAACTTGCACTTGGGTTCTACCAGGTAAAACAAAGAGTTATAACATCATAATCATTATTCATCTCATCGCATGGTATGAACGTATCACCAAGCTTCTTTTCCCAATTGAGCCAAGCCAAGCCACATGGAGAAAGATCACGTGTTTCGCTCTATTAGTACTATTCTTGATGGGACAAATTATCTTACTTAGGCCTATCAAATGAAGAGTTTTCTAATAGGGCGTAAATTATAGCACATTGTCACTGGTGATATTCCTAAACCAGTCAAGATACCCATTGAGAACGACAATAAATTTATTGAACGGTTAGAAGATTGGATAGTGAAAATCATCAAATCATCACTTGGCTCGGTAATACGTCTATTCATGTCATCCATGTTCAGTTTGATGCGTTTGATGATGCTAAGAGTTTATGGGATTTCCTATCTACACGTTTTCAGTCTGTTAGATTAGCTCATTATTATCAATTGTACAATGATGGAATTAACAAGCAAGAGGTGGAAGCAATTAGGATCTTAAGCACTCTTATTCCATCAATTTTGTATAGAAACATGCAAGTTCATAAACTAAAAATAGAATTTTGAAGATATACCTTTGAAGAATCTTCAATCTTCAAATATAGCTTGAATTTCCTCAGGAATTCCTTGTAGACCACAACTTGATCTTTCTTACTATCCTCTAGGACCTTAGATTGGATTGTGGGATCCAAAATGAGTTAAAATTGAAGAAAATATTTGAGGTAAAACTGTTTTTTTTTTTTTTTTTTTTTTTTTTTTTTTTTTTTTGGTGTTTAGAAGTTGAAGAACATTTTTCAACAAACTAAAAAATTCAGCCAAATTTATCATCCCCAAATCAGCTAAATAAAACCAATTTTATTCAATAAGTTCATGCACATATATTGTATGAAGAGGTGACACCAATCAACCTTAATAGGAGATGGATTTTAGGTGGAAGATGTGTGTTGAAAGTGGGAAAAACCCACTAAACATAATTTTCAAAATTTTAAATTAAAAAACAATTTTCTTTAATTTTAAATTTTCATTAAATTAAGTTAAATTAAAAAAAATTGGATTTGATATTTGAACTTTCATAAAATTCAAACTTCTAATTTTTAAATAAAATTAATTCAAACAATTGAAAGAGTAAATTAACAAGCAGTGGAAGTAATCAGAATCAATTAACACTCTAATTATACTTAATTTGGGTTTAAAAGCATGCTAAAAACAGATTTTGCAGATAAAAGGTTTCACCAATGGGTATATCATTTTAAGATCCACCAAAGACCACTCTTATAGTCAAAGTGATAAGTAGAATGTTGACTTACATGGACACCAGGATTACTACAAGACACATGCACAACATGAATTGTGACACATGGCCTTTGAGACCCTAAGCAATGGACATCTATTTTTTATTATAATATTCATAATATATAGTCATTATTTTCATAATTAATTTATTTTTAGAAAAATTAATTTCCCATGATATTTGATCATTAATGTAATCACTTTTTATGTAAGAAATTTGCGATAGGTGATTGGGTGTCAGATTTAGAATCTATAATTGCAGGGATGTCTTTAATATATTAAAATTTTCAAATATGCCAAAATTCTTAGCTTTGTTTTGGATTACTTTCAAATATAGAACAATCAGCTAAAATATTTATAAATATAATAGGATGCCACTGTCTATCTGTGATAGACACTGAAAGAATACTATCATCTATCACTAATATATATTGATAGACACCAATAGATGTATATGAGTGTCTATCACTAATAGACTATGACATTTTGTATTTGAAATTATTTTCAACAAAATTTCCATTTAAAACATTTTTTCTTTGTTTTTTTTTTATTATGTATTCTAATTTTACCATTTTAACAACTGCTTTTATTCCCATTTTTCTATTTGTTTCCCATAGTCTCATCCTCTATCTTTATATTCTTTTTGCATTCGCGCCCTTACACTACAAGAAAAACCACATTTCTTGACGTTTTTATGAAAAAAATGTCAAGAAATAGGTGATTTAAAAAAAAGGTCAAGAATTGTTTTTAAAAAGCGGAGATTTTCGAAAAATATTGTACTTGACATTTTAAAAATGTCAAGTTCAATTAATAATTTCTTGATATTTTTAAAACGTCAAGAATATTAGAATATACAGGGCAGCATTGCAACACTATGGATTTTGACGGAAAAATGAAAAATGTGCGCGCCTCACGCAAACAGCGTCGCAATGCTACGAGTTTTGACGGAAAAATAGCGTGTCCCGCAAACAGCATTGCGACACTATATGACAGATCTAAAAGAAATTTTCCAGCCAAACTGCTCGTTTTTCTTTCTTTTCCTCGTAAAATTTCTGCAATTCTTCTTGGTTTTTCACTTCTCTTTGATGCATCTTTCTTATTCCATCAATCTTGAAGAGATTCTTCATTAAGATAAGTAGATTTAGTTTAGATTAGGTTTAATTCTTGATTTTCTTGGTTTGAGGCATGAACTTTCAAAGTTAGGGCTTGATTTTTTGGTTTGAGGCTTGAACTTTCAAATGTAGGATTTAATCTCTCATTTGTATTCTCGAATCTCACAATAAATTCTTTTTTCATATTGTTTTTTATTTGAGGCATGAACTTTCAAAATTAGGGCTTGAATTTATTTCATCAATCTTGAAGAGATTCTTCATTGAGGTACGTAGATTTAGTTTAGATTAGGTTTAATTCTTGTTTTTCTTGGTTTGAGGCATGAACTTTCAAAGTTAAGGCTTGATTTTCTTGGTTCAAGGCTTGAACTTTCAAAGTTAGGGCTTAATCTCTCATGTATATTCTTGAATCTACTTTCAAAGTTATTGACATTGTATTATGGTGCATATGGCAGGACATGCTGATTTAGCTGAGAAATTTGATTGGAAGACACTATGTGCTTGTTCGTACGAGATTTCAAGAGAAATTTATTTCGTGGAACTTGAACTTTGTATTTGTATTAATCTTGTGAAAAATGAGTACAATCTCTAATACATAGTATTTTGATGCTTTCAAAATAAATTATAATAGTTGATCTTCTTGAACGATCGACCTTTGGGCTTGTTGATCTCCTTGGGTGATCGGCCTTTGGGCTTGTTGATCTTCTTAAATGATCGGTTTTTGGGCTTGGTGATCTCCTTAGATGATTGGCTTTTGGGCTTGTTGATCTCTTTAGATGATCTGCCTTTGGGCTTGTTGATCTCCTTGGATGATCGACTTTTGGGCTTGATGATCTTCTTAGACGATCGACCTTTGGGCTTATTGATCTTCTTGGATGATCGGCCTTTGGGCTTATTGATCTTCTTGGATGATCGATATTTGGGCTTGATGATCTTCTTGGATGATTGGCCTTTGGTCTTGTTGATCTTCTTGGACGATTGACCTTTGGGCTTGATGATCTTCTTAGACGATCGACCTTTGGGCTTATTGATCTTCTTGGATGATCGGCCTTTGGGCTTATTGATCTTCTTGGATGATCGATATTTGGGCTTGATGATCTTCTTGGATGATTGGCCTTTGGTCTTGTTGATCTTCTTGGATGATCGGCCTTTGGGCTTATTGATCTTCTTGGATGATCGATATTTGGGCTTGATGATCTTATTGATCTTCTTAGATGATCGGCCTTTGGGCTTATTGATCTTCTTGGATGATCAATCTTTGGGCTTGATGATCTTCTTGGATGATTGGCCTTTGGTCTTGTTGATCTTCTTGGACGATCGACCTTTGGGCTTGATAATCTTTTTAGACGATCGGCCTTTGGGCTTAATGATCTTATTGAATGATTAGCCTTTGGGCTTGTTGATTTTCGTGGAGGATTAGTGTTCCCACGACGGAGAAACTTGTTTCGTGGAGTTGAACTTGAGTTGGTGTTGATGTTGAGGTTGATTTGATGCGATGTGGTTCAATCTCTAGTACTTGATCCTCTGATTGATTCTCTCTCGATTGGTTGAATGTGCTTGACTTGAAGAAGAAAAACACCGAACGTTTTTGAAGTAGAAGTCTTGGAAGAGTGTTTTGTGTCTTCAAGGGTCTTCTATCTTTTGAGAGTGCAGCTTCAGAAGTCTTAGAAGTGTTCGGCTTGTTGATGAATTCTCTCTGGGCTCTCTGAATGTAGAATTGCTTGTATCTTCAAAGGACTTCAGTCTTCAAACGTGGTCAAAATGCTTGTATCTTCAAAGGACTCTAGTCTTCAAGATGCTTTCATCTTCAAAGGACTTCAAACTTCAAAATGCTTGTATCTTCGAAGGATTTCAGTCTTCAGGCGTGGTCAGCTTCAGGAGTCAAAGAGTTTTCTAATTGTAGAGAATTCTCTATAAGTTCTTTGGAGTATAGAATTGCTGACCTCTCCAAATGAGGAGAGCTTTTCTATTTATAGAGTTCACAGGTGAGCTTGGGCTTGGTTGATCCATGGGCCTGATCTTTAGGCCCAATTAGTTAGACTTGAGCTTGGTTGGTCATGGGTCTGGCCTTTGGGCTCAATTAATCGGATTTAGGCCTGATTTGACATTTGGGTCAAATTCAACCTATTTCTGGGCTTAGTTGGACTTGGACCCAAATAATAATATAAAATTGGGTCAAATTAATCTTATCTGATTCAATGATCATGATAAAACCACGTGGCGTCATTGAAATTTATCTTCAACTTCGATTCGAGACATATGTCAACTCCTAATTGAGCCCAAATTTAATGATTTGGAATTTCGTCATTAATTTAGTAAATGACGTGACAACTTGTGATTGGTCCAAAATTTCTCATTCAACAGTGCTATTGCTATGTTGCATTTCTCCTATTTTTCATTACCTCTAGTCATACATTTTGTCTAGAAAGTCACATATTTAAATATGGTTTGATTACCATTTCAAAAGTTGATTACCTCCTTGGTTTAAATGCAACTTTGGCTGAGGATCTCTCTAAAATTAGAAAGAGCAAGGAAAAAAGAATAAAAAAGAAGGTAAAATGTAGATTTTTGCTTGCATATTTTTAAATCATTATTTTGATCTTTCTTGATTTATTTGAAGTCATTTGCACTTTTCCTTTTGAATTGTGGTTGAGTGGTAGCGACTTGCAAGTGTAGTTTTTTTTTTTTAAACGTTTATAGAAATAAACTTCTTCCTATGTCGAAAGTCATTCTTTTTGTGGTAACTTGTTACATAGTTATATTTATGTTGGATATATTTGTTTAAAGCTCAGTGTCTATAAGATTTGTAGGATATTTTACATTGATCTTGATGTGTTGACCAAAATTGGGGATATTTGTTTGAAACTTTGTATTTGTATCATTTGTAGTATATTTTATACGAAGTGGTTCTTTATTGACGTCAAGGTGCTGCTATGAAAAAGTTCTAGCTTCGTAAAAAATAATTTGTGGACGTTTGAGCTGTTGGGTTTTATTTTATTATGTCTAGTTACTGTTCCTTCAAGAGGTATGATATAAAATTATTATGTAGCTCTCTTGTCTTGAGTTATATACATTCAACAAGTTTCATAGTTAGGTACCATAATACAATGTCAAAGCTAGTTTTGGATTGGTACACGTGATAGTTGTTATGTGGGTAGATGGATAGTTTTGATAGAAGTTTTGGAAACGTATTTTTTAAAACTATTCATATTTGGTCGACTATAAAAATTATGTTCTTTGTATTGTTTTGGAAGTGCCCATATGGGTCTGTCCATATTCTTCTAATTAACTTACAAAATCCTTCATGGAGTTGTAAAGTTTTATAGGACTTTGAAGGTTGTGGTGCTTAAGTTTAGTAATTTTAAGTTGTTTCAATCTATATGTTGTAGTTTTGGTATATCATTTCATTGATGTAGGTGCTCAAAGCGACAAGTTCAAGGTAGGCTACATTATTCTTGTGGAGGCAGGAGCACATTGAGCGAGATTTGGCTAGGATTATTTCATACGGGATTGATAATTGTAATTTTTTTAAATTGTTCTTAGAGGGGATGAGGTTGTTGATTGTACAATAGGAAATGTGTTCATATGGGGGTTGATAGTTGTTATACTTTTGAAATTATTCAAATGGGGTTAATGTTGGAATTTTTCATATGGGTTTTCCATATTCTTTTAACTTTAGAAATACTTTATGAGGTTGTAATATTGACAATGTTAAAGAAGTGAAGTTTTTATAAAGAGATATTGGTGAAAATTTGGGTGATATATAACATTGAAAATGCGTGTGTTGTTTATTTGATTAGTGAATGTATGTCATATATATACCAAATGTGGTTATTGGATCAAAATACAGGAGCAATTATAGGCAAAAAGTCAACATTACAAATTTTTCTAAAAAAACCACAAGTAAATTTCTTAACTTTTTTCGTCGTCAAGATTATAGATAGTCTTGACATGTTTAACAGGTCAAGACTCATCCGTATTCTTGACATTTCTAACATGTCAAGTAGGATATATCTTAATGTTTTTTCATTGTCAAATTAAAAAATTTCTTGACATTTTTTCCTTGTTAAGAACAATCCTATTCTTGATATTTCAAACATGTCAAGTGTCAGCGTTTCTTGACGTTTTTTAAATATCAAGTGTCACTTTTCTTGATGTTTTTAAAACGTCAAGAAAATCGACATTCTTGACACTGGCTTCCTTGACGTTTTTTAAAACGTCAAGAAAAGTGATTCTTGACATTTAAAAAACATCAAGAAATACTATTTTTGTAGTAGTGTTAATTTCAAACATACTTTAAACCAAAATTTGAAAGTAATTTTCTTTTTTGAAAAAACCTCAAAGAAACCATGTTTTGCTTTTGGTTTTTGAAAACTAAACTTATTTCCTCCTCATTTCTTATATCGACTTGAATCTTTCGTATAATAGTTGAATTATTAGCCAAATTTCAAAACAAAAAATAGAACAAATGATAGAGGAAGGACACATGAAGCTTTTGAAGGAAAAGGTCAACATGTATTTCAAATGATGTTAACTTTCAAAGGAAAAACAGAAACAAAAGCAACAAAGGGGATTTATGCTTTACAAAGAGACACAACATTACAACAGAGCAAGAGATCCTCTTCAAAAAGTGGCAAAACTTACAATATAAATCATATCTACACTAAGTTACATCTGATAGCTCCTCTCAAGGAACCTCAAATGGATATGATTCGGAGATTGATCTTATTAATGTAGACTTAGTCAATATATACTTGGTCTATGTTGTTAGAGAGCTTTTAGGTTGGTTGAGTTTTCTAGGGTCTATTTTTAGTCCTTTGCTACTATATTTATACCCCTATACCCATTTTTTTTTTTTTTTTTTTTTTTGTAAAACACATCTTGTTGAAATACATTCTTAACATGGTATCAGAGCCCAACTAGGGAATCATATCGACGTCCGCTCGTCCGCTCGTCCATCCCTTGCTTGTTTTCCATCTATTCTCCATTCGTCAGCTGGGTGTGCCTCTGTTTTTCGTCGACAAGGATAAGTAATCAACCCAACTAGGATCTTTTATTTTCTGTTTGAGTTTTCTGCGTTTGACATCCATATCACATGTGCTCCGTTTCTCTATTAGAGAGCTTTTGACAACGAAACGATGATCTCTGTTCCCGATCTCCACACGTGCTCCACTGCTTGCCCGACTCCACCATGACTCCATCGCCCAACTCCGCTGTGACTCCATCAAAGATCCCCATCGGCATGAGTGCCAAGCTCACCAAAGGTTACCCATGCTCCCTGTTTGTTGACATCGAAACCAACCTTCAACAAACCAGGCTCATCGAATCTCTTCCCATCGAATCCAAGTGCTCGTGCCCAAGAAATACAGTGGATCTAGTCAGATCTAGCCGAATGATCCTATCGAGTCGATCTGTGTGGAGCTAAGCCATCTGAGCCAACGAGCTAATCCCATCGAGCCAATTCGTTGAGCTGCTGAGCCACCAAGCCGAGCCATTGACCAAGTCGTTAAGCCATTTTTTCTGCTCCCAGTTGAGTCAACCGTCGAGCCGCCAAGCTTCTTTTCCCAATTGAACCAAGCCAAGCCACATGAAGAAAGATCATGTGTTTCACTTTATTAGTACTATTTTTTATGGGATCTTACTTGGACCCATCAAATGAAGAGTTTTCTAATAGGGGCATAAATTATAGCATATTGTCACGGGTGATATTCCTAAACTAGTCAAGATACCCACTGAGGATGACAATAAATTTATTGAACGGTTAGAAGATTGGGATAGTAAAAATCATCAGATCAATCCATGTTCAGTTTGATGCATTTGATGACTCTAAGAGTTTATGGGATTTCCTGCCTACGCGTTTTCAGTCTGTTGGATTAGCTTATTATTATCAACTACACAACGATGGAGTTAACAAGCAAGAGGCGGGAGCAATTAGGATCTTAAGCACTCTAATTTCATCAATTTTAGTATAGAAACATGCAAGTTTATAAACTAAAAATAGGATTTTGAAGACATACCTTTGAAGAACTTTTCAATCTTCAAATACAACTTGAATTTTCTCAGCAATTCCTTGTAGACTACCACTTGATCTTCCCTACTACCCTCCAGAACCTTAGAATGGATTATGGGATCCAAAATGAGTTAGAATTGAAGGGAATATTTGAGGTAAAACTATTTTTTTTTTTTTTTTTTTTTGTGCGTGCGTGCGTGCGTTTAGAAGTTAAAGAAATGTCAAAAATTCAACCAAATTCATCATCCTTAAATCAGCTGAATAAAACCAATTTTATTCAATAAGTTCATGCACATGTATCGCATGAAGAGGTGACACCAATCAACTTTAAAAGGAGGTGGATTTTAGGTGGAAGATGCGTGTTGAAAGTGGAAAAAACCCACTAAACACAATTTTCGATTTTTTAAATTAAAAAGCAATTTTCTTCCAATTTAAATTTTCAGAGAATTAAATTAAATTAAAACAAAAATTGAATTTGATATTTGAATTTTCATAAAATTCAAACTTCTAATTTTTAAATAAAATTAATTCAAATAATTTAATATCACCACCAATTCTGTAATCATGAATCTCAATTGGGAAAATTAAAATAATATGGCAGTTTTAAAAACAATTTATAAAAATATTGTAGTTTTGAAACTATTTACAAAAATATGATTTTTTTTTGTTTTTTAATAGGTCTCATTGAATATTCGACCTTGGTCGAATTTTCAACATTTTACCTTTATCTTTTTTCTTTTCTTTTCTTTTCTTTTTTTTTTTAAAAAAAATTTTCCATTTATTTTTTTTAATATGTCGAGGTCGAATTTTCAACAACCTTCACCTTTTTTTTTTTTTTTTTAATTTTTCATTTTATAAAAATATTTTATTATTTTATTAAACTTAACTCTAAAAAGAACAAATTAAAAAAAAAAATTATCTCATAAAAATAAAAAAGTGTAAATTAAAATATCTCATTTATATAAAAATAATTACAAAAATCAATGTGTCCCATAAGGTGGACATCGTCGATTTTGAGCTGGTTGTCGTCGTCGACTTTGAACTTGAGGTTGCTCTGATTTTTCTTGATGTTACTCTGGTACCTCTGCAGGTGCTTCATAATATAAATATTCATTATGCTCTCCATGATCCCAACCATGTCTATGCACATATGAAGACGAAGGACTAGCCTCTGAGTCATAATGTCTTGAACTAAATGCTGGCATCATCATCATCGGACTAACATAATCAGTTTGACTCTGTGTTTGTCATCACAGGGGGCAACTCTTCCACATTATGGGCAACCTCATCAAACTCATCCTCTTCCCGAACAGGTCCTCTACGTCTAGGAGCTGGTGGAGTAGGTATATCGTACATATAATGTATCTCCTCCATATAGCTTTGGTTGTCACTACATATAGCAAGAATCTAGTTCGGATCATTCGCAACATCACGGAGTCTACTGTCGTTCGATCTCTGTGAATTATAAAATAATTAGATAATATTTAAAATAAAGTTAAATTAAAAATAATTAAATAATATTCATTCATTTACCAGATGACCCACAGCTACTCTCGGACGAGTGACGTAGCGCCTTGTGATATATATTATTATACTAGTGAATGTAGTCTTGAGTGACATCCCTATCAAACTATTCAATAGAAACCCCCACTGCAATAAACCTTACACGATAGTGTCATCGCACTACCAAATGTGCAACTTTTTCGGATCAATTTGCAGTCCTTAAGTCGATATCATGCACACTAGAAGAAATTCAGGCTTTAATGTCGGTTGAAAAAAGTGAAATCGGATGTATAATGTCGGTTTAAAAAAATGGATCTTTAATGTCGGTTTTAAACCGACAACCGACATTGAAGATGGCGGTTTGTCGGTTTAAAACCGACATTAAAGGTGTAATGTTTTTTTTTATTATTTTATTAAATAATATATCCCTAAATCGTGCACTCTTTCTCTTCTTTACACCCAAACCCTTCTCTGTCGCGCCGTCACTAAACCTTACCTCACCCAATCCCTAAACCTTTCCCTCGCCGTCCGTCGATCGTTCTTCACGCCGTTGCTCGCCATCGAATTTGCTGTATTCTTTGATAATGAAGTGACTGTCAAAAATCTGTACTGTTGTCAAATTTACTTTTTTTACATAGTTGCTGTTTTTTTCTAGTTTATAGCTTGATTAACCCACTTTTAGCTTGAACTTCCAAATGCACTTCCATCTTGATATTTTAGGTAGTTTCTTTTGACTTAGTATGGGTTGCGAAGAAGTTAAGTTGGTTGAAATAAGGCGTTTGAAATAGAAAAATGGTGTTAATATTATTGGTTGAACAATTTCAGGAAAAACGGAGATTGGGGAAGCTTACAACCTAAACAGTTCTCGCCCTTGACTGTGAGTGACTACTTTCCTTGAAAATAAACCTTTGCAGCTTTACCTGATTTATGAGCATGACTTGTTTTTAGAGTAATTAAATTTTAGTTTTGATGACAGTTTCCTATCACTGATTCCTGGGCATTTATGGTACTTTTAATATTATGATTCGTTGGAAATTTATATCAAAAATATGTTTTAACTTGGATTTATTGATGAAAATGTTTTGAAAATCCTATTTTAGCATGATTTTCATGGAATGGTTTGGTGTGATATGCTATTCATAAAGGTTTATGGAAAGTGATGGTTTATGCTGGTTTGTGAAAGATTGTTTTCAAACTACTAGACCTTATACTCATGGTGAACCACTAGACCTTATACTCATGGTGACTTTACCCTTATGCTATGAGAATGTGTTTAGTACCACCTAAGTGAGTAGGAGATTACCAGGGATGAAAAAGGCCAGAGTAACCGGGAAATCCAAAGATACCTGGCCATGTGGTGAGGAGATATGATTTAGGTCTTTAGGACCTACCGTAGCACACATAAGAAAATAGAGGGCTATGGAGCTCCTATGGAGTAATTGTTTTGATATGTAGTATATTTTTCCTATTGTTAATGAAATTGGATCCTTTGTAACTACTAACTTTGGGTCAAGAACTATGGAGTAACTACTAACTCAGTTGCATATTCCTTTTTGTAAATTATTCACCATATGTTATAATCTTTGATAAGGTATGTTAGTTTCGAGATTCTAGTTTAATGGTTTGAGATTATAGCTTAATTATGTGATAGCTCTAAAAAAGAGCTATTATTCCTTGATATTGGCTCATACGAAATCTAAGGACACGGTTTATTGTGATATTTGTTTGGATTGATATTTGTTTTGATTCAATACTTGATTTTGAGTGAAGTTTTTCATTTGTTAGGTTCAAGTTTGACGTGTAAGGCTAAATTTTGATTCTTGGGGATTTGGAAGGAAGATAGGAAGATTGCATTGGACGTGTTTTAAGAAGGTTGACAAGTGGAGAAGGTGCACCCAACACAAAAAGGACTTCATAACAACATTAATAACAAGGACAAGGTAATATTTATAAGATGCTTATCTTAAAAGTCTAGTTGTTCTAAATTTGTTGAAGTTGCATATCTTACAATCATAATTTTATGCTTTTAAATTTTCCCTTGTTATTCTTTTTTTTTTTTTTTTTGTAGATTAAGTTGCATATTTTACAATCATGGATAAGTCATGGATGAAAATGAATAGAATGTCAGCTGAGTATGGTTTAAGAGTCGAGGTGTTTATTAAAAATGGTCAGCTGAGTTGTCCATGTTTGAAGTGTGTTAATATGCAAAGACTCTAGATGTGAACAAAATAAGAGAACAATTATTTTTTAATGGTATAGATTAAAGTTATCAGACATAGATTTTTCATGGTGAATCATTACCGATTAAGAGAAACAATGAAAATGTGTCTACTAGTGCAAGAGACGAAGTTGATGAGGATGATGTTGATGTTGATAACATAATTGGAATGTTTGAGGCTGCATATAATAACTATTTTAGTGGAAAATCCGATAATTTTGAAGAATTATTAGATGATGCGAAGAAACCATTGTACCCAAATTGTAAAACTTTTTCCAAAATATCTACATTGGTAAAGTTATATAATTTAAAAGCTAAATTGGATGGCGATCACTGAGTTGTTGGAATTAATTCATGACATATTACCTAGTCCTAATGAAATTCCAACTTCTACTTAGAAAGCAAAAAAGATGTTGGGTACTCTTAGAATGAAGTACAAGAAGATTCATGCATGTAGAAATGATTGTTGCTTGTTTAGAAAAGAACTTTCTAATGCAAATGTATGCCCATTTGTGGTACGTCAAGATGGAAGCTTCAAAAAAATTTAAATGAAAGGGCTAAGAATATCCCAGCAAAAGTCATGTGGTATTTCCCCCCAATTCCAAGATTTGAAAGAATGTTTCGAAGTAAAGAAATAACAAGTTTATTGACGTGGCATGCTAAAAAAAAAGAAACAGATGGTTTCTTAAAACATCCTAAAGATGCCCTATCGTGGAAAAAAATAGACAATTTGTGGCCAAAGTTTGGGTTAGAACCTAGAAATGTTCGTCTTGCTCTTTTGACAGATGGGGTAAATCCACATGGAGATCTTAATAGTAGATATAGTTATTGGCCAGTGATGTTAGTGACGTACAATCTACCTCCATGGTTGTGCATGAAGCGAAAATTTTTTATGTTGACTGCACTAATATCTGGTCCTAAACAACCAGAAAATGACATAGATGTTTATTTAGTTTCGTTAGTAGATGACTTGAAAAAACTTTGGAAAGACGGGGTAGAATGTTACGATGCATATGAAGAAAATGTTTCATGCTTAAAGCTATTTTATTATGGACCATTAATGATTTTCCTGCGTATGGTAACTTGTGTGATTGTACGGTTAAAGGATATCATGCATGTCTAATTTGTAGAGAGAATACTTCATCCACTTATTTACCAAAAGGGAAGAGGATGACATATCTCGGGCATTACAAGTTTCTACACTAATATCTTGTCCTAAACAACCGGAAAATGACATAGATGTTTATTTATCTTCGTTAGTAGATGACTTGAAAAAACTTTGGAAAGACGGGGTAGAATGTTACGATGCATATGAAGAACAATGTTTCATGCTTAAAGCTATTTTATTATGGACCATTAATGATTTTCCTGCGTATGGTAACTTGTGTGGTTGTACGGTTAAAGGATATCATGCATGTCCAATTTGTAGAGAGAATACTTCATCCACTTATTTATCAAAAGGGAAGAGGATGGCATATCTCGAGCATTACAAGTTTCTACCCCACCATCATCCATATAGAAAACAAAAGAAAGCTTTTAATGGCGCACAAGAATTAGAATTTGGTCCAGAACCATTGAGTGAGGAAGAAATTCTTGCAGAAACAAGTAAGTATCAATATTCATTTGGTAAGAAAAGTATCAAAGAAAAGAACAGTGGAGATAGCACTTCAACTTATTGGAAGAAAAAATCTATTCTTTTCGAGTTAGAATACTGGAAGTATCTTGATGTGCGACATTGTTTAGACGTGATGCACATTGAAAAGAATGTATGTGCAAATCTTATTGGCACATTGCTTGATATTCCTGATGAAACAAAAGATGATACTCGATTAGATTTGGTGGAACTGAACATTAGATCAGAGTTAGCCCCTCAAGTAGGAGAGAAAAAAGTCTTTTTACCTCCCGCATGTTATACATTAACACGAGCTGAGAAATTGAGCTTTTGTAAGGTACTATCAGAAATTAAAGTACCTGAAGGCTATTCATCGAACATTCAAAGTTTAGTGTCGCTCACAGATTTGAAACTTTACGGACTTAAGTCGCATGACCATCACGTTCTTATGCAACAATTATTACCGGTAGCCATTCGTGATATTTTACCCAAACATGTAAGACTTGCAATTACTCGCCTATGCTTCTTCTTTAATGCTATATGTTGCAAGGCGATCGATTCATCTCAGTTAAAGGATATGCAATAGAATATCGTTGTCCCTCTATGCCTCTTATAGAAGTATTTTCCTCCATCATTCTTCACAATAATAGTACACCTTGTAATGCATCTCGTAAGAGAAGTTGAGTTTTGTGGACCTATTTATTTGAGGTGGATGTATCCTTTTAAATGATACATGAAAGTGTTGAAAACTTATGTACGAAATAGAAATCGACCAGAAGGATGTGTTGGAGAAAATTATATTGTTGAAGAGACTATAGAGTTTTGTTCTGAATTCGTATCTGGTGTTAATTCTATTAGGCTAAACTCATCAACAAAGAAAGCGAATTCAAACATTGATAGAGCATTGTCAGCTGCTTCTTTTATCAGATCGAGTAAGGATGAGTTGGATCAAGCTCATCTTTATGTCATTCAAGATATAAATGATGTGCTTCTTTACGTCGAGTATGTAGATCTTCATCTTATTCTCATTTTAGGTTACTTGATTATTCAATAATCTACTAACTTTGTCATTTATAATAGGTAACATATGGATATTTTGTCTAAGCTCAATTTTGGTAAAAATAAAAGTAGAAAGTGGCTTCAAGAAGAGCATAATCGTACATTCAGTCGGTGGTTGTCCACACGAGTAATCTCTAGAAACCTACTATTTGATGCATAATTAAATGTTAACTACTAAAATATTATGAAATATATCGTAGGTTGCACTAGCTCTCGAAGTTCCCAAAAATTCCATATCGCCTTCTTTGAGATGGATAGCTAATGGACCTTGTCCAACTGTGGCAAAATATTCTAGTTATGTGGTCAATGGTTACTACTATCACATAAAGAATCGTGATGATGTTAGGTGGGTTCGCTACCACAATGCAAGTCTCTAATGCTAAGGATAAAAGGTCCGTCATGTCAGATATGACCTTTTATGGTGTAATACAAGAAATATGGGAGCTTGACTATCATGGATTATCATTTATTTTATTCAAATGTAATTGGATTGAGAATAGAACTGGAGTCAAAACAAATGAGTTTGGGTTTACTATTGTGGACCTCAATCGTATTGGACATAAATCAGACCCATTTATTTTAGCCTCCCAAGCAAAACAAGTGTTCTATGTAAAAGATCCTGCAAATTCGAGTTGGTCAATTGTTTTAACATCTCCACAACGAACAATTGAGGATGATTTTTATGAAGATAAAATAGGAGATATGATACAAGAATGTGGTTATGGAGGTATGCAAAGAATGCCCAATGTTGATACATCTATTGAGATTGATGATACAACATCTACATACATTAGAAATGATTGTAAGGGTAGATGAGTTGATAAATAATGTATTAAACATGGTATGTCATTTACTATGGTTATGTGTATTTAAATATTAAGATTATATGTTTTCTGTGTGAGTTTTTTTTTTTTTTTTTTTTTTTTTTTTTTTTTTTTTTTTTTGCAGATTGACATGGAAACTTCAACAAGTAGCAGCGATGATGATAGAAATATGATCCCACAAAAACTAGTAGAATAAGTATACCACGTGGCCCAACTACAATGTATGAGTTGGCACAAATAAGGACATCTGGGCAATGATTGACCATCGATTATAATGAACATGAACAACCAGTTGGATCTGGAGCAAAGAAGATGCAGAGTTATATAGGAGTTTGTGTTCGACAACAAATTCCTATAACGCATGATTCTTGGAAAAAAGTTTCAAACCATTTAAAAGACAAACTTTTTGATTGTGTAGCGATATGTTTTCTAAACTTTTAATTCACGTGCATAGTAGTTTATTAGTTTATTGTTTAACTACTTTTTTCATTGTGCAGATGTCATTCAATGTGGACTCTAAGTGCAAACATTGTATATTGTCTGCATCTAGGAAGTTTCAGACTTTCAAGACAACGTTGACTCAAAAGTTCATACTTCCATTTAAGGATGAACCCTTGGTCTTACAATTTCCACCGCAACAATATTCTCATATAGAGCAAGATCATTGGATATCGTTCGTCAATGAATGATTGAGTGAAGAATGGGAGGTAAGTCATTCACAATAAATTACATGTCAACATTATCATTATTTTGATAGATAACTTCAACTAGATTTGTTGTACAGAAAATCAGTCGTATTAAAAAAGAAAGACGTGCGAAATGTGTATATAATCACCACATTTCTCAGAAGGGCTATGCGAATCTTGCCCAAGAATTAGTGAGTTATTCGAATTAAATTAAATATTTTATTTTAATATGTTTATGCTAATTAAATATGTATGTTCATGTAGAACCTATCGAATGACCCTTCTTATCGGGCGACTTTATGGAAGAAAGCAAGAAAAGGAAAGAATAATGAATACTTTGATGAAGTTACTCGAGAATGTGCTAAACGGATTGTAAGTATATACTATGCAAAATTTAAGATGACATATATATAAAGTTTAAGATGATATAGATATTGTGTGAAAATTGTAATATGTTTTATAGGATAAATTGGCTGAAGTTCATGAAGGTGAAGATGTTCTCATCAAAGCATTGGGTACGGAAGAACATTGGGGACGTGTTAGAGGAATGGGTGATTTTGTTTCCTATTCTCAATATTTCAAATTAGTAAAACCAAAGTCCTCTATGAGCCAAGAAATTGAAGGAGGCTCTAGTGTCAAAAAAATGTTCGACATGGTAAAGTGTCAAGAGAAAGAACTCACAGCAGACAATTTCATCAGTCCAAATCATCTGTTGGAAGTGTTGCACTAAGTGCATCTGAAGAAGATACTAAGAAGATGTCTAAAGAAGATTTGGAGGTAATTTATTTATTTTAAATTTTAAATTTTAATCATATTGTACGTGCTTAACCATGCATGATATAAGTTCTTTTAAATTTGTTAAGGGGACACCATGCCACTTGGCTATAGGAACTGTAGATAATATTGTTGCAGTAGCCACAACATTTGATGATGATGTGCCATGCTTAACTGTTAAAGTTTTGATTGACATTGTCATTGGAGAAGATTTGCCTATACCAATTCCGTGAAGGGTAAAATAAAGTTCTTAAAGCAAACAATGGGCAACTTCGTAAAATGGCCCTCGTGAACTTTGTAGTTATGGTTGACGAGAAAAAAATATGTTTCCTTTTTAGTTTATGAGTTTGGTTATTTATTATTTTTCCTACTTTGAATTTTTGTAACTTTGGTTATGGTAGGATCATTTTTCCTACTTTGAATTCACCAATTAAGAGCTTCAGCCAGTCCTTCAAATATACTCACGCTAATGGTACTATCAAATTATTGAACGGACATGTCATGCATAACATGAATGATGTAGACATGATCCGTATCTCTTTGGACGAGCATATATTTGGAAGAGATAAATTTATTTATTTAGGCCACGATGATCTACTCCAATATTGCAATATGGTTGAAATAGGCTACATGTGTATTTTGACATACATTGCGTAAGTACTACTCATCTAGATTCACTCATGTATACTTTGTTTCATGTTGATAAATAATAACTTTTACTTTGTTAGGTATCTTTGGGATGAATGTGGTCATGATTGAAGAAGTTTTTTTTTTATAATTGATCAAGCAAGAATATTGCCACACATGAAGTCTCAAGATATCCGATCCAGAAATTTAGCCAATCAACTAGAATTGGCTAATTTAGACCAATTAGTCCTCATTCCATATAACACAGGGTAAGTAGATACAAGTTCTTAAGTTATTTTTAATTTGCATTCTAAACGTACTAATATTTCAAAATTGTTGCTTATTATAGTTATCATTGGATATTGATTGTAATCAATCTACAAGAAAATTGTGTTTATGTTTTGGATTCTCTTCGAAGCAAGGTTCAAGAGGATTTTCATGGAGTTATAAATATGTAAGTGTAATTAAACTTTCTTAGCTCTTAATTGAAGTATTTATGTTTAACTAATGTTTTAAAACTATTTAGTGGATTGAAAACATGGCAAGCCAACCACGATCTCCAACACTATCGGTCTTCTCCAAAATGGAAACCTGTAAAGGTAAATTTGTATTCATTTTTTAACAATTTATGTTCATTCGACTTCTTTATAACAATTTAACAATTGTCTTCAACTTCTTTATATGCAGTGCCCTCGTCAATTAGATTCTGTAGGATGCGGGTACTATGTGCAAAAGTATATACACGAAATAGTGCATTAGCTTACTACTCCCATTACTAGCCTCGTATATAAATTATTTATTTTTTTTATATAGTGCTAGCTTTAATTTAATAAATGGACGTAAACTTATGTTGAATTTATCTTTTTTTTTTTTTCCTTTTTGTAGTTCAATACAAAAGATGCATATACGCAAGGAGAGATCGACGTAATTCGGACCCAATGGACAAGTTTTGTTGGCTGATTTGTCTAAGGATGTAATTCTTGTTTTTTTTGTCTCAATAGAATGTAAATGCTAGCTTAGAATGAATGTAAATTTATCTAACCATGATCTTTGTGAATGGAATTAATACTAATAATATTTGTGAACGAGAGAAATAATGCCTTGGTGTAAGTATTCTATGAAAGTCTGATTTTGGTATTGTGATTCTTGTTTGTAGATAAATTCATAGGTGGAAGACATGATCTATTTATTATTGGAAACTGTATTCATGGTATATTGATTCTGGTATTGTGATTCTTGTTTATTCATGGAATTAGTACTAAAATTTGTGAATGAGAGAAATGATGGCTTGGTGTAAGTATTCTATGAAAGTTTGGTTCTGGTATTGTGATTCTTGTTTGTGGATAAATTCATAGGTGGAAGACATGATCTGTTTATTATTGAAAGTTGTATTCATGGTATTGTGATTTTGGTATTGTGATTCTTGTTTATTCATGGAATTAGTACTAATTGATATTTGTGAGTGAGAGAAATGATGACATGGTGTAAGTTGTGTATTCTATGAAAGTCTGGTTCTGGTATTGTTTTGCAAATTTTGGTGGATAAATTCATAGGTGGAAGACAAATATTGATGAGTATATATAATGGATTGGAAATATTTTTTTTATACTTTTTAATATAAAACAATGAGGGACATTTCTTGACCCAACACGAGACATATAATGTTGTTTTTAACTTATTTGACCAAAAAAATGGATTCGACAACGGAATTTAAAAAAACTGACAGATTCAGGCTTCAATGTCGGTTGCAAAGGACATTAAAGACCTTTAATCACTAAAAACCTTTAATGTTGGTTGCAAGACCTTCAATGTTGAGACTCAATCGACATTAAAGACCTTCAATGTTGGTTGCAACCGACATTAAAGACCGTCAATGTCGGTCAATATTGGTGTTATTGAAGGCCTTTAAACCGACAGTAAAGGTCTTTAATAACACTGTCTTTAATGTCAGGTCTTTAATAACACTATCTTTAATGTCAGTTGCCAGCAACTACATTAAAAATGCGTAGGTGTTCAATATTATAAGGCGATGAGACATCCAACTAAAAATCGAATTGTCTGATCACCCTATCAGGAAGATGCCATTTACTGTTAAAAGCCCTTTAATGCGTAGGAGGATCAACACGTGTATTTATCTTGACTCCTTTATTTCTTCTCTTCTTTTATCGAAATAATTCATGCACTTGAAGAAATTTATAGGCAACATTTGAGCTCCTTTGAGGACGTCATTTATGCACTCTGATAGATTTGTCGTCATCCACTCATATCTGAACCCTCCATCATGAAGTCCATTGCTCTAAACCAATGTTGTGACAAAAACTCAAACAGCTCCGATTTATTCCTTTGACAAGACAATTGCTTTATTGAACTTCCGAATTTGAAACTGACACCCGACACGATAAACATAATTTTTCAATGTATTAAATTTGAATTTTTCAATGTATTAAAGTTACTGACGATATGTCGTAAGCAGAAACGATGGTGATATTTTGGTCCCGTCCAACCATTTGCTGGATTGTTCACTGCTGCGATTATGCCAGCATGTCGATCTAAAATTAAACACATTTCTTCGTGTGTTACAATTTCTCTCAAATGTTTCAAGAACCATCCACATGAGTCTGCGGACTCTTCATCAGCAACAACAAATGCAAGTGGAAGAAGATGCCTATTCGAGTTAACTGATGTAGCAATCAACAATTTTTCTCGATATTTTCCATACAAGTGTGTACCATATATCTGAATTATCGGCCGACATTTATAAGCTTCTATACAAGGACTAAATGCCCAAAATACAGAAGTTAGAATAACATGGCCTTCAGTAAGCATTTAACTCTCCATTTTAAACGTGTTCCAGGATTGGTCACTTTAGCCATATACAACCACCTGGGTAACAATTTGTAAGACTCATCCCAATCATTGAACACTTTAGCCAACAATTTTCTTTTGCCCTCCCATACCTCTTTATGGTAAGGAAAATGATATCCAAACTTTGATTTGATGTCGGATTGCAGTTATGCCACGCTGATAGATGGTTTTTCTCTTATAGCATCACAAAACTCTAGTGCAATCATTGATGAATCCAATTGCACATGACTTTGACTTTGTTCTGAATAAGCTGCTCATCGTATTTAGCGATCTTGAACAAGCCATGCGATTTTTTCTTTATTTCACGAAGTCTCCACTTGCAACCTTCCTCCCACTTCTTACACCGAATTGTCCAAATCTTCGGTGTCGATTCCACGACCTCATATGGTGCGTGATAGCAAAATATTTGAGCGCGTGTAGCATTTCTTTATCTTAAAAAATCATCCTTTTATACAACTGAGTATTGTCAACGTCCACAGGGGCTACAATTGGGTCATGTTCTCGAATGCTATCCAGTACATTCATATCCAAATCGTTGAATATATCTGAAAGTAACTCATGTTCACGACCATCGAAATTCAACTCTTCAAATTCATCGTCTGTTTCTATTATGAAATCTACTGGTTGTTAGCCGCCATATCTTCATTATTACATGGCGATGCAACTGACATCGGATCAGGATCAGTACATTCAGTTGGATCTTCAAATTGACTAAATGGTGTTTATTACTCCTATCCTATTTACATTTACATACAAATGCACTAAATTCGACAGTGGCATCGCGATTGAGAACATCAAGTTCATAGCTTGTACATTCAGAATAGGGAATGACATAAACCTTATTGATCCCGATGGTTCTAGGTTAGGATGTCTATATATTATTTCTAACTGATTTGTTCCCATATCTACACTAAGTGACATCCCAACCATTTCAATGAATTGTTCAAATACAATTCCACTGTTCACATTAAAAAGTTTACCTTATTGTGATTTTTTTTTATTTTTTAAATATATTTCTTATTGTGGTTTGTTTTTGTTTAAGTTTGATAATTAGGAGAATAATAAGTAATATATTGTTTGTCTTTTTTTTTTTTTTTTTAGAAAATGGCAGACAAATGTTTGAGATTTTTGTTGTTTACAAATGGTAATATGATTGATGGTATTAATGGAGTTGACTATGACCAACCACCAAGTGGGAATTGTATTTGAACAATTTATTGAAATGGTTGGGATGTCACTAATTGTAGACCTAGGAACAAATCAGTTAGAAATAATATATAGACATCCTAACCTAACCATTAGGATCAATAAGGTTTCCATTCCCAATCGCGATGCCACTGCGGAATGCACAAGCTATGAACTTGATGTTCTCAATCGCGATGCTACTGCTGTTCTCAATCGCGATGCTACTGCCGAATTTAGTGCATTTGTATGTAAATGTAAATAGGATAGGGGTGGATATAAACTTGAACACACC
Organism: Benincasa hispida; assembly: GCF_027475165.1. Classification (NCBI taxonomy): domain Eukaryota; kingdom Viridiplantae; phylum Streptophyta; class Magnoliopsida; order Cucurbitales; family Cucurbitaceae; genus Benincasa; species Benincasa hispida. The sequence continues at coordinate 46,524,606 of NC_143483.1, read as the reverse complement.
ATTTAGTCAGATTGAAGATCCAACTGAATGTATTGATCCTGATCTGGAGTCAATTGCCCATGTGATAATGAAGATATGGCGGCTAACAACAAGTATAGAGATTTCAAAACTAAAACGGACGATAAATTTGAAGAGTTGGATTTCGATGGTCGTGAACATGAGTTACTTTCAGATACATTCAACGATTTGGATATGAATGTACTAGATAACATTCGAGAACATGACCCAATTGTAGCCCCTGTGGACGTTGACAATACTCAGTTGTATAAAGGGATGATTTGTCAAGATAAAGAAATGCTACAACATGCGATCAAATATTTTGCTAGTAAATATCACACATCATATGAGGTTGTGGAATCGACACCGATAATTTGGACAATTCGGTGTAAGAAGTGGGAGGAAGCCACTTCGTGCAATAAAGAAAAAATTGCACGGCTTGTTCGAGATCACTAAGTACGATGAGCAACATACATGTTTTTATTTAGAACTAAGTCAAAGTCACGTGTAAGGATTCATCAATGATTGCATTGCACTAAAGTTCTGTGATGCCGTAAGAGAAAAACCATCTATCAGCGTGGCACAACTGCAGTCCGACATCAAATCAAAGTTTGGATATCATGTACCTTACCATAGGGTATGAGAGGGCAAAATAAAAGTATTGGCTAAAGTGTTCGGTGATTGGGATGAGTTTTACAAATTGTTACCTAGGTGGTTGTATATGGTTAAACAGACCAATCTCGGAACACGTGTATAGTGGAGAGTGAAAGAAACGCTTACTGAATGCCATGTTATCCTAACTTCTATATTTTGAGCATTTGGTCCTTGTATAGAAGCTTTTTAATAAATATCGGCCGATAATTCAGATAGATGGTGGTACACACTTGTATGGAAAATATCGAGGAAAATTGTTGATTGCTGCATCAGTTGACTCAAACGGGCATCTTCTTCCACTTGCATTTTCCGTTGCTGATGAAGAGTCCGCAGACTCATGGGGATGGTTCTTGAAACACTTGAGAGAAATTGTAACACACGAAGAGGTGTGTTTAATTTCAGATCGACATGCTGACATAATCGCAACAGTGAACAATCCAGCAAATGGTTGGACGGGACCAAAATGTCACCATCATTTCTGCTTACGATATATCGTCAACAACTTTAATAAAAAGTACAAATTTAATACATTGAAAAATTATGTCTATCGTGTCGGGTGTCAGTTTCAAATTCGGAATTTCAATAAAGAAATTGAAGATATCAAAAGAATAAATCGGAGCTGTCTGAGTTTTTTTGACAACATTGGTTTAGAGCAATGGACTCAGCATATGATGAAGGGTGAATATGGGTGGATGACGACAAATCTATCAGAGTGCATAAATGGCATCCTCAAAGGAGCTCGAATGTTGCCTATAAAAATGCTCTTACTCAAATAACATTCTTCAAGTGTAAATTACTTGAAGTCGAGTTTGTCTTCTAGGGAATCTGCTTGAGGGTGTAGGGTTATTAGTCCATATATGATCAATTCCATGACTATTAGAATCAAGATTTGCGTCAGAGTCAAAAGGTAAAACTGCTTCCAATCTAGGTGGGTCAAAGACTGCTCATGATTAGTGTCAGAATGCTCAGAAGGTGTCGTCATATTAACTGGGAAATAATTTGAAAATTTCTCTCTTTCACCATCTTTTAAAGCAAATGGTGTGGGTCAAAGACTGCTCATGATTAGTGTCAGAATGCTCAGAAGGTGTCGTCATATTAACTGGGAAATAATTTGAAAATTTCTCTCTTTCACCATCTTTTAAAGCAAATGGTGTGGGTCAAAGACTGCTCATGATTAGTGTCAGAATGCTCAGAAGGTGTCGTCATATTAACTGGGAAATAATTTGAAAATTTCTCTCTTTCATCATCTTTTAAAGCAAATGGTTACATTCTCATGAAACACATCTGTTCAACATAAATTTCTTGTCAAGATCATACAATTTATATCCCTTTTGTTTGACTAGATATTGAGATTATACATGTGTGCCTTAGGGTTAAATTTTGTTCTCCCATGTAGGTTGGTTGCATAGGTCAAGCATCCAGAAACTTTGAGGAAATTGTAAGTTGATTTATTAGAAAGTTTGGTATTGGGTATGTTTAGGACTCTAGTTGATCAAATAAGTAGTTGTCAGGATACATTCACCCCATAATCTAATAAGAAGAGAGGCATGTCTTCTTAAAGCTCTTATTAAATCTAGTAGATGCCTGTGTTTTCTCTGAGCAATTCCATTTTGTTGCGTAGTATGTGAATTACTCCTTTGATGAGCAATTCCATTATTTCTCGAGAAAGACATTTCATTGTTGCGTAGTATGTGAATTACTCCTTTGATGAGCTATTATTCCATTATTTCTCAAGAAAGACATTTCATGGTTTACAAAATTAGTCTCATTATCTCTAAGCACTTTATCTGTCTGTGAAACATTGGTGAGAGCAAAGAATTCTTTGAGAGTTTTGTGGACCTGAGTTTTATCATATATGTACACCTAGTGAATCTTGTGAGGAAATAATGAGTCCCTTAGTAGAATTTGACTTTGTGATCCCATAAATCAGTTTGGTCAAAAGATTTCTCAATTTTTGTATCCTTTTTGGGAAAGTTAATCTACACTGCTTAGAAATAGAACAAACATTACAAACACAATTCTTTGGAGTTTGAATGTTTAGCTTCACAAGATAATCAAAAGAACAATGTGTCATTCAGTATGCAAACATCACACTCATTATATTCAAAGTGTTTAACATATCTAGAAAACAGAGTTTGAAACTCATCCATAATCATGTTATTCCTAAAAAGTTCTTGTATTTTTTCCTTAGTAACTCCAAAATTGTTCCATCAATCTTGTATATGAACCTATTCTCTTGGTCTTGAATGACATCTAGAAGGAGTAAAAGAATACTCTCATGGTACAAATAACAAGTTGTACCTAAACTGAGGTATGAACAATATTTTCCTCAAACCAAGATTATTAAGCAATAAACCAGTGTAACATAGACAGAGGCATTGTTGGATAAGTCAACGGGACTTGATTTTTCAAGTGTTTGAGGTTTCATCAGGGTTTCAAAGCAGGGAGTCATATGATTGCTTGCTCCAGTATCAACAATCCATTCATTATCAGGGAAAGAATGTACTTAAAAAATTTGCAAATTTACTGTGAGCAAAGTTGGTATCTATACCCCCTTTTCCTTTTATCAACTTATGCATTTCTTGCTGCATTCATCATCATCCTTGCTTTCAAGGCAAAGATTTTATTCAACTTCTGGGGTTTCAGCCATGACGGCTAAAGAGTATTTAGAGGGAAAGGAACAATTTTAGAGTAGGATCGCTATGATTGATGGTCAAAACATTTCATGATAGATAATTTTTTATTATTATTGTAAAGGATGGTTCCTTATAAAACAACAATGAGAAACCTAAAGAAAACAAAGAATAAGTTGCTATTCTGAAGATAAGGAAAGAATTAAGGAGGCTTATGGAAAATGTTACAAAAAGACTCGAAATCAAGAAGAACATTAGCTGGCAATTGAACTGTTGTCGACCTCTTTCTGTTATTGTTGTAACCGCCAAAGCTTCATCATTGACTATTGCGCCACATATATAAAGGAAAACGAATGTGAGATTAATGTTCATGAATAAAAAAAATGAGAGAGCAAAGCATTCTTACGTTCTGTAATACTTTGAAGAGTAATAAAAGAGAACACCTCCCAATTTGCACTTAAACTCTCGTTTAGAATTTGCTAAAAGTACACGATCGTGTAGTATTGCATCGTGTACTCATTTAGCTCCACGTCTAATCGTCTATACGATCGTTTAGCTCCTCAGCTGTCATCTACACGATCATTTAACTCCACTTAACTATCGTTTACACGATCGTCTAGCGTTTCTTCTAATTGTTTACATAATTGAACTATCGTTTAGTTCTTGGAGCTTCGTCTACACACGATAGAACTGCCATTTGGTAAACGATAGAAGGATTTTCAAGTCTCAACATACTACCTCCCCTGACTCTTGAATTATTTTTACCATTATATCTTAGTTTTTTATGATTGTTAACGTGAAGATCTTGTCATCTGGGACAACAAGTGGTATCAGAGCTTAGTGAACAGTTCAAGACAGCTCCAAGATTTGAGGCTTTTGAATTATCAACCTTGAAGACCAAGAATGACAACTACCAGATATGAGATTGAGAAATTTGATGGTAAGACAGATTTTGAACTATGGAAAGTGAAGATTAAAGCAGTCTTGGGGCAGCAAAAGGCTCTCTTGGCCATTACGGACCCTGCAAAGTACCCTGAAACACTCTCTGAGGAAGATAAAGAGACTATTGAAGTAAATGCTTATAGAACCATACACTCAATGTCACAGACAGTGTTTTGAGGCTAGTTTATGCCCCGTGGAATAAACTGAATGAGATATATCTCAACAAAGACTTGCCCAACAAAGCTTTCTTCAGGGAAAGATTCTTCACCTACAAGATAGATGCAACAAAGTCCCTCATGGATAATCTTAACTGTCTTCTGAGTTCATATTAATCAGAGATAATAAGATAATATTGGGGAAGAGAATGAGGCATTCATACAGATTCTCTACCAGAATCTTTCAAAGATGTGAAGACTGCAATGAAATACGGTAGAGAAGAATTACCACAGAAGTTATCAATCATCTATGAAAGTCAGGGAACTTGAGTTGCATGAGTAAGAAGGATCAACAAGGAGGTGAAGGCTTGTTCTCAAAGGGAAAAAACATGTTCTCAAAGGGAAAGAACAAGAACAATGGGAAGGGGAAATAGAACAATGGTGATAAATCCAAGATAAAGTGCCATTTTTGTCACAAAATGGGGTACATGAAAAAGGACTACTATGTCTTGAAGAGAAAATTGAACCAACAAAACTTCGGGGGGTAAACAGACCGAAGCTACTGTAAGAGAGAACTCCCTAGTCTATTCAGATGCTTTAGTTACTACTGAAGAATATTATGGAGACTCGGGATTGGGTGTTAGATTCTGGCTGCTCTGTCCATATGACACCATCCAAGAGATGGTTTTACACTTATAAGAAGTGAGATGGTGGACTGATCTATATGGAAAACAATAACACTTGCAGAGCTATTGGAATAGGGTCTATGTCCTTGAAAATGTAGGATGGTTCAGTCAAATTGATAAGGAACGTGAGACATATTCCTACTTTAAAGAAAAATCTCCTATCTTTGGAGATGTTTGATGCCATAGGCTGTGAGTATAGGGGTGTGGGAGGCACCTTTGAAATTATTAAGGATTCTAAAGTGGTTTTGGTGGCAACCAAGGTATGGTTTGTATGTCATCAAGGATGTGCAAATGGCACATTCGGCCTTATTGGCAACTGATGAAAAAACTACTAAAGATGAGTTGTGGCACAAAAGGCTTTCTTAGTGTGGGGGGGGCTACAAATGCTCTCTAAACAGGGGATGCTTCCAAGGGGTGTTGGAGATAGCTTTAAATTCTGTGAACATTGTATATTAGGCAAAGCAACAAGACAATAATTCCCCAAAGGACAACACACTTCAAAGGAAATCCTTGAATATGCACTTTAGACTTGTGGGGGCCAGCTCACTCTCCATCTCTAAGTGGAGCAAGGTCTTTCTTTCATTTGTAGAAGATTACTCAAGGAAGAATTGGGTTTACATTTTAAAATCCAAAGAAGTATTATGGAGAGGAGTTCAATTTGTTTTGCAGTGAGCATGGCATAGTAAGGCATAGAACTGTGGGGTATACACCACAATAAAATGGAGTAGTTGAAAGATTGAATAGAACCGTGTTGGAAAGAATAAGATGTCAACTGTCCAATGCCTTATTGCCTAAAAAATATTGGGTTGAAGTTGTCTCCTACACCATATACACTCTTGATAGATGCCCACATCAATCCATTGAGCTGAAGACTCCTGAAGGTGATCAGGGCAGCCATCTAAGCTGAAACACTTGAAAATGTTTTGATTGTGTAGGCTATTACACCAAGAGTAAAGAGCTTTAGGTTGTGGCATCCATTGAAAAGAGGTGTGTGAATAGTAGAGATGTGGTTTTTAGAGAAAATGAGATGTTCATGATGTCAGGACAACCATCTTCTACAGTGACAAAGACTAGTAAGCACAAGATTTGAGGTGGAGCCTCAAAATGATCATGGAGCTTTTACTTCCTCTCAAAATCTAAAAGGTGTGAGGTTGCTGAAACTAGTGAGCATGTGTGTTAAGTGAACAAATTGAGATACATAGTGACTTACACAACTATTCATTAGCAAGAGACAAACCTAGAAGAACTATTGTACCACCAGCTAGATACCAAGAGTCTGATTTTGCTAGTGTAGCATTGAGTGATGCCATTTCTTTGAGTAATAATGAACTTACCAACTTTGAAGAAGCAACAATCAGCCCAGATGCTAGGCAATGAATCATGAAATGAAGTCTCTCAACCAAAATGGCATTTGGAGACTAGTACCTTTGCCAAAAGGGTACAAAGCTCATGCAAATGGATTTATAAATTCAAAGAAGAGATTCCAGGTGTGCTTAGGTTCAAGGCTAGACTTGTTTGCTAAGAGGTTCACTAAAAAAGAAGGCATACTAGCATCTGGGCTGAGTACAATGAGGTATTTTCTCCAGTTGTAAAGCATACTTCCATCATACTGCTTCTTTCCTTAGTTGAAAGGATTTGGAGCTGCCAATTGGATGTAAAGACAGTCTTCCTACATGGGCTGTTGAATGAGACAATTTACATGAGGCCTCAAGGCTATATAAAAGATAGAGAAGAAGACCTAGTGTGCTTGCTGAATGAATCCATATATGGCCTCAAACAATCACCGAGATATTGGTACGAGATATTCGATGAAGTGATCTCCAAGATGGGGTTCAAAAGAAGCTCATATGATTGGTGTGTCTACATAAACTCTAGTAGCTTCAAGGAACCAGTCTATCTACTTCTTTATGTAGATGACATGTTGCTGGTCTGGAGATCCAAAGAAGAATTGAGGCAAGTGAAAATGCTTCTTAAAAGAGAGTTTGATATGAAAGACTTAGAGGAGTCAAGGAGGATCCTAGGCATTGAGATTGAAAGAGATAGAAAATAAGGTAGATTGCTAGTTATAGTCAATCTGAATATTGTTCAAATATATTGCAGAGGTTCAAGATGGAGAGTGCTAAGCCAATAGACTTGCATGCCAATAGTCCAAAGAGCACAGATGAAGAGCATTTGAACCATATGAAGGCGACCTTATTTCAAGCAGTGGGATCACTAATGTACCTGTCATATGCAACAAGTATGGTTAGTAGGTATGGCAAACCCTAGTAGAAGACATTCGAAGGTAGTCAAGTAGATACTAAGGTATCTATGTTCATCCAAGGAGGCAAGAGTCTTATATAGACAAAATGAGTCATTCATTCAATAATGAAGTAGTTAAGTAGATTTGGACAGAAGACATTCCTATAGGATTGGCAACGGGGCCGGGGTGGAGAAGGGTTCCTCGACCCTGTCCTCGATGGGAGATTTTATCCCCATCCCCACCATTTCAAGGTGGGGATAGGATGGGGATTCCCCGTCGGGGTAATGGGTCCCCGGGGATCTATTCCCTGTTTTCCCTTTTATTTCCCTATGGGGACTTTTTTTTATTATTTTTTTTGTAAAATTATCTTTGGTTTGGGCTTGGATACTTTTGTTGGGCTTAGATTAGGCTAAATTAAAAACCAAGCTAAATGTAAAAAATTAAATACCTAATATTTTAAAATCTAATTATATATATAGAAGAAATATTTAAAAACCTAATCGAGGCGGGTGTCCCGACCCCTATCCCTGCCTCATCCCCGATTCGGGGACCCTTATCCATCCTTGGTCAAACTGGGGATTCTCCGCATTCTAATTCCTTATCAAGCTATGTTTTCCTATGGAGAACCAATTTGATCAGTTGGAACTACTTTGCAGCCTGTTGTGGCCCTTTCCACAATAGAGGCTGAGAGTTCATCGCATTGTCTGAAGCTGTGAAGGAAGGTTTGTGGCTAAAAGGTTTACCAATTTCGGCATAACACAAACAAAAGTACTATTGTGATAACTAGAGCATAATATAACTATCTAAGAATCAGTAGTTTCATAATAAAACCAAGCACATTGATATTAAATATCATTCATCAGACAAAAGATTGAGAAAAGGGAAGTCGAGGTAGTGAAGATTAATACCTCTGATAATGCAGCTGATATGCTAACCAAAACTGTTCCATTAAACAAGCTTGGCAGATGCTTGGAGCTTTTCGGGTTTGAGTTACCTGAAAAATGCTAGCTCAAGTCAGCTCAGTAAAGCCTAGGGACGGTACTCTGGATGCTTATAAAGGTGGAGATTGTTACAGAAAGACTATCAAGAAGAACATTGCAACTGGCAGTTGAATTGTTGTCGACCTCTTTCTGTTGTGTTGTAACAACTAGCGCTTCATCGTTGACTGTTGCGCCTGCAAAGGAAAACAAATGTGAGATTAATGTAAGAGTGAATAAGAAAACGAGAGAGTAAGGTATTCATTCGTTCTGTAATACTTTGAAGAGTAATAAAAGAGAACCTCCCAATTTGCATAGTGAACGTAAGCCCCTATGGCCGAACCCACTTAAACTCTCGTGTCTTTTCTCCTTCTCTACGATCGCATCGTGTACTCGATCGTTTAGCTCTGCGTCCAATCATCTATATGATCGTTTAGCTCCTCAGCTGTCGTCTACACGAACATCTAGCTCCACTTAACTGTTATCTACACGATCGTCTAGCGCTTCTTCCAATCGTTTACATAATTGAACTATCGTTATATAACTACGTTGGTAAATATAGGAAATACAACAGTAACATTTATTAAGATTTATTCATTCCCTTTATTTTTCTTATTATTTGATTGTTTTGTTTATAACTTTTTTCTGTTGTCCCAGATGACAAGATTTTCATATTAACAATCACAAAACACTCAGATTTAGTAAAAAATAATTCTAAAAGTAATCTTAGAGAGAAAAAAAGAGTAACATACAAAAAAAATTGACACATCAAATTATATCAATCAATAGTAGAATCAAATAAAATAATATACCAAAAGTGAAAGAAATTTCATAAAAAAGAAACAACAAAAGAGCAAAAGAATAGAGAAAATTTTAGAAGGATTATCAAATGCAAAATGCTTAAATAAATCTACAACATTTAAGAATGTCCATAAGAAGACACAACAGAGAACCAAAAAGATAATATACAAAAAATGAACTTAACAAAATTGAAAGAATAGAAGAGACAAAAAAAAAAACAATCCATATTTGGACAAGAAACTTAATGAAACTAAGAATATACTTTGTTCACATTAGTAGAACCAAACAAGATAAAAACTAAATGAATGTCACATATCACAAAAATATATATATAGTCATAAAAAATAATAATGCACAAAACTAACTGATCAATATTCTAAATCATAGTAAAACTAGGAAAATAATATACAAAAACGAAAATAATTATTGTCACAATAGAAGAGAAAGAGTTATAATATAATTATTTGAACCATTCATAGTTCAATAAAAGAACAAAGTACCAAATAATAGTGTAGAACAACATATAATTAAAATATATATATATTTCACAAACAAGAGAAAAAGGATTGAATTTTTTGAACTTTGTATAGTATGATAAACAAATCAAAAAAGAAAAAAGAAAAAAATTTCCATATTTGGTCCAACGGAAACAAAATATAATAATATCTATTTAAACCATAACTAACCAAGTAAGATAAAAAAAAAAAGTACTAAAATCATAAAAGTGAAACTAGAAGACGCACAAAATATAATCCATAATTTGTAAAGACGATGCATACTGCCTAAAGCGAAACTAGCACACAAAAACATATATAAAGATTCTACATGATATACACAAAAAGTGAAACAAAAAAATTGTTGTATGTTAAGGTCGCATTAAAATTTCAAAACTTAGAACTTAATGACTTTGTATTAATTTTGATTTGAAACCTATGAATCAAATAAAAACAAGACCAAGAAGATTTTTTTTACTAAAATTATTATATAAAAAATAATCTACTACAATACTTAGCAACCACGTCAAAAAGAAAAAAAATTATATATTTAGTAAAACAAATGAAACATAACAATCTAATTCTACAAATAACTTGGAGTATAATAGAAATTTATCAAAAATAATTAAACAAAGAGAATTAAAATACAAAAATAAAGTAGAAGACAAAAAAAACCATAGTGCCAATTAACAAAGAAAAATAAATAAAATTTTAAAAGAGATTTAAAATATAAAGAGAAGAATCAAATAAAAATAATCACTAGATAAAAAAAAAAAAAAAAATAGTGTACAAAACTAACACATATCTATATCAAAATCAAACATACTAAAGAATTTCACATAAAAGAAATAACAAACATGAGAAATTTGAATAATTCATAATGGCACAATAAAAGAAAGGGTGGAAAAACGTTCGAACAAACAACACCATCATAGTGAAAATGCAACCATATTAAAAAAAAATCACATTTGGTCAAAAAAATAAAATATGAAAAAATTATAGAAGAAAAAAATATGAAAAAAAATAATAATAAAACAACGAATAGAAAAAGTGAAACTAAAGAATGAAAAAACAAAAAATAATAAAACAGAGTATATAAAAAGTGAAAATAAAGAATGCCATTTTAGAACAATCCATAGTGCAAAATGCAAACATGTTTAAAAGACAACACAATAGAGAACCAAAGAAAATAATATACAAAAAAATGAATCTGACAAAATTTAAATAATAAAAGACACCAAAAAAAATCATATTTTGTCAAGGGAAAAACAACTAAGAAAATAAAATATAAAAGTGAAACTAACTATTACACTGAAAGTGATAATTATTTGAAAGATCCATCGTTCAAACAATGTATTAAATAATAGTAAAACCAAAAACAAGATAAAAACTAAATTAAAGAATGTCACATAAAAGAAAATAATGGGTATGTACAAAACTAGCTAACAAATCAATATACAAAATAATAGTAGAACTAAGATAAACAGTACACAAAAGCGAAAAAAAAAATGAATGTAATAGAAGAGAGAGTGATATTTATAAAAACAAAATACCTAATTTAGAACCAAACAAAGAATAAACTAAAAGAATGTCACAGTAAAAGAGAAAAGAGTTGAACTTTTTGAACCCTGTATAGTGTAAATATAATCAAGCCATAAGAAAAATAAATTCTACAATTGGTCCAACATAAACAAAAACATAATAATCTATTTCAACATATTAACCAAATGTGTAAGTCTAAAAAAAAAAAAGAATGAAATAAGAACACACAAAACACAACCCATAATTTATCAAGAGAATTCATAAAAAATTGCTCTAAAGACAGTACACAAAAGAAAGTATAGTGAAGATTATACAAAAAAGGTAGAAAACCAAAGAATGTTGCACAAAACTTTCACATTAAATAGACAGTCAAACAACATGAACATATACAATAAAATATGATATGAAATCGATAATTAAAGAACACAAAAAGAAACGTAGAGACAGAGAAGATCAACACACAAATATACGTGGTTCATTAATAGTGTGTTAGCTACGATCACACCACAGGGAGAGGGAGAACAGTATTATTAGAGAAAATATTTTTAGAAAATTACGTAAACAAACGTCTTTAGGGTTAGAGAGTTTATATAGCGCAGTACTCTAAACCTTAGTCATAATTATAAATAATTACAAATAAATAAATATGCTGAATACAAATTCTGAATAGGTTTCGGTGGCGTTGCCTCCGAACCCCCACGAGACCCCGTATTTGGTTGGTCGAAGCGCCAACAAACAGATTCAAGGCATTTCAACCAAATAAAAATTTAAAAACTCAAAAAACAATATGATATAAGTTAGAAAAAGAGAGGGTAAAGTATCAAAATACAAAATTTGAAGTGAATAAAGTTTAAGAAAGTGTTTTTTAAAGAGCTTTTGAAAAAGAGAGTATCTTTCTTATAAAAAAAATGTTTTAAAAAAGAACAAATTTTGAGAAAAAAAAATGGAAAGAGTTTTTGAAAATTGTATGATGAAGAATTTTTGCAAAACACAAAATTGAAAGAGAAAAAAGAGTTTTGAAATGTGTTTTTTTGAAAGATGGTTTTTTAAATAAAAGATTGAAGTGAAAAAAGTTTGAGAAAATGGTTTGGAAAAGGATTTTTTTAAAGTGAAACTTTTGACGAAATATTTTTGAAAAAATTTCTAAAAGTTTTATGAGTTCAATTCTTGCAAAAACAAAGTTTAAGAGAAACAAAAGTTTGAGAAAAAATTTTGAAAAGAGATATTTAAAGAGAAAGCTTTCGATAATAAAGGAAGAACAAAAAAAAAAGTTATAAGAACACTTTCCAAAATATATGATGGAAGGAAGTTTAGAAATAAATCATAAAAATAATTTTCTTGAAAAGAAAAAATTGGGCATAGAAAAATGTTAAAATCATGAAAGATAAAAATAAATAAATAAAGAAATAATAAAGCAATACCCCCAAAAATAAAAAAATAAATATAGCATTGCACCAAAATTCCAGAATACTAAAAGAAAGAAAAGAGAATAAAATACAAAAACCTGAGACAGAATTGGGGGTTTGTGTTAATTCCACTTTGATTCAACTGAACAATGTTAATCTGAAATTAAATAACCAAAACGTAATTAGAATAATAATGAATTAATGAATTAAAGAAGGGTTTGGTTTTGGTTTAGTTAATTCACTTACCATATGGAAATTATGGGCTTCCACCAACTAAAAGAAAGAAGAAAATTAACTAATTAAGCAGAAAATTAAGGAAAGGAAGTGATTAATTAATTAAATAGAATATATTATTATTAACGAAGAAGAAGAAGAATTTTGAAAAGTAATTTGCAAACCTGCTGTTGAGAGGAGCGTGTTGTTTAAAAGAATGATGAAAAGACTATTTGAAGTAGAGGAGCGTGTTGTGCCTTTTTATACAACTCTTCAGCAGCCACCGGCTAGAAACTAGCCGTTGCCAGTTGCCGGTCATTTGGCCGTTGCCAGTTACCTTGCCGCTCAACAAAATATGTCATTTATTTAAAATGGATTTGAATTAATAATCGACGAAGAAGTTATTTATATTATACCACAGGTTACATCGCCACATAATTCCACAAATTGCCACCTGGCTTACACCTTTTTTGTGAATGTAACTCATCCTTTCGTCCCACCTTTTTAGTGGACATATATTTATTCAATGTCTATAACTTTATAAAATAAAACATGAAATTAATTGATCTGATGTTCAAAATGAGTATCCAACAATCCCATTCGATCACTCTACACATACTTCTATGATGCCCTCTCCCTCAACATTTGAATTCTTTCTAACAATGCTTAATACGCTAAGTATGGAAGAAGGACAAACTTCACATGTCCGTCCAGATGTCTGACAAGTACGTGACATACAAATATCATGGTGAGTGTATACATTTTACAAAGGAGGGACAACCATCAAGTGTAGGAGGCCGTGGCGATCGTGGACACTATGTGACTCAACATGATCGATCTAAGCATAATAGAGAATCTTCTTCTGGCCATGGATGAAGAAAATTATACACATAATCAAATTTATTAATCAAATTCAAATAAGAAAATGTACTTGCAGTCTACAACACATCTTAAAGAACCTTGAATATTATTTAAAATAGTCAAAAGTTAATATCTATTGTTGAATGAGAAATTTTGGACCGATCGTAAATTGCCATGTCATTTACTAAATTAATGACGAAATTCCAAATAATTGAATTCGAGACTAATTAGAAGTTGACATTTGTCCCAAATTGAAGTTGAAGACATAAATTGGCGAAGTCCGATGATGCCACATGTTTCCTTCGTAACTGTTGGATTGAATAAAATTACTTCAGTCCAATTTGATATTATTATTTGGGCTAAAAGTCCAATTTAACCCATAAATAGGCTTAATTTGACCAAAATTTCAAATAAGGCCCAAATCCAATTAGTCGGGCCCATGGACTGACCAAAGTCTAGCAGAGAACTCTATAAATAGAGGAGTTCTCCTCATTTGTGGGGTCAACAATTCTGCATTCCAGAAAACTTAGAGAGAATTCTCTACAATCAGAAGACTCTTTGACTCCTGAAGCTAACCACGCTTGAAATTCTGGAGACTGAAGTTCTTTGAAGATACAAGCATTCTAGAGACGGAAGTCCTTTGAAGATATAAGCATTCTAGAGACGGAAGTCCTTTGAAGATACAAGCATAGATACAAGCATTCTGACCATGCTTGAAGACTGAAGTCCTTTGAAGATATAAGCATTCTGAAGACGGAAGTCCTTTGAAGATACAAGCATAGATACAAGCATTCTGACCATGCTTGAAGACTGAAGTCCTTTGAAGATATAAGCATTCTGAAGGCTGAAGTATTTTGAAGATACAAGCATTCTGAACACGCTTGAAGACTGAAATCCTTTGAAGATACAAGCATTCTTCCAAGACTCGAACCTCAAGGACATCCACACGCCCCGCTTCTATACATCAAGCGTACGCATTCAACCGAGAGAGAATCAGAGGATCGAGCACTAGAGATCGAACCACATCGCATCAAATTAACATCAATATCAACACCAACTTAAGTTCAACTCCACGAAATAAGTTCCGGAATGCGAACACTAATCCTCCAAGAAATCAACAAGCCCAAAGGCCGATCATCCAAGAAGATCAACAAGCCCAAAGACCGATTGTTCAAGAAAATCAACCAACTTAAAGATTATAGTTTATTTTGAAAGTATTAGAGATGTACTCGCTTTCCACAAAATTAATACAAATACAAAGTTTAAATTCTACGAAATAAATTTCTCTTGAAATCTCATGTGAACATATATTTCTGCATAAGTTTCTAATAACTTTAACAACTTTCAACAAAAACAATGATTTGGAATTAAACCAATTGAATACCATTAAAATTAATATTGAGTATATTAAATCAATCATAGAAATTTCTTAATCTCAAACTAATATTATTGTTTATATGGTTAAAAAATTAGTAATATTATTATTAAATCTGGAGACGAGATTAATGAGATGGTTGATTTTAGGTAACAATGATTTGGAATTAAATATATTGAATATTATTAAAATTAATATTTAGTATATCAAATTAATCATAGAAATTTCTTAATCAAAATAATATTATTCTTTATATGGTTAAAAAATTACTAATATTATTGTCACTATAGAAAAAAGTAGAAGTAATGAGATTGTTTATTTTAAAGTTGTTATAAGAATAAAAATAATAAATATAATAAAAAATACATTTTTTTTTACCAAAATTGAATGTGTCTCTCTATTCAACTTTTTATTATTGTTATTATTCATATGAATGCATCTCTTGAAGAAACACATTCGTAACTTTTTTTTTTTTTAAAAAAAAAAAAAGAGACGCATTCAAGGGGATAAAATATTCTGAATGCATCTCTTGAGAGGCATTCGGATAAGGACAAAAAAAAAGATCCATTTTTTCTAAATAAGTTCAAAATTAGCCATTTGACCTAATTAAAATAAAAAAGAACCCTAAAAATCTAATTAACCCAATTTTGGATAACTGTTTAAAAGTACAACTATTATTTTTAACTCCGATTGTTATATTTAAACAAATAAAAGATCATGAGCCATGAGTTCTGACATGGAACAAAAAATTTATTTTTCAATTCTATAAGAATATTTAAGAAAGCCTTTCATCTTCTCTTTCATTGATATGTATACTTATGGAGGAATTCATTACACATCCCAATCAATTTTGGATATGCTGTAAAATACAATCAACAAACTCAATCCCAAAAAAACAAAGGAAAAAAAGGGTAAGAATTGTTATATACATACTTTTTACACCCATGTGACTGACCTAACCCTCTACAAAAGCACACAAATTCCACAATCTTATTTCTACACAGAGAAATTAGTGGTACTACTGTAGTAAAGAATACAATTTCCGGTGAATCTAACCATAACTTAGTGGATAAAACACAAATTATCATTACAAAAATTAATGGTTCAATCCTCTAACGCAGCAGTTGTTGCACTCGCAAGTTTTCATCTCCAAAAGTTTGTATCAATGAAAAACTTGAGGGGCAGCATAAAACTCACTCTCAATGAACCCTGGTCTGAGATCTTCTTGCCACAAGAACTTCAATGGAAAACAGACAAGATGTCCCCTAATACATTTCAGTCTCTCCATTGGATCTATCATCTTTACTTCTCCATTTTCATAGCTTTCTATCTTCTCAGCAGCTATTCCCAGATCTAGTGTGTTATGACCAAGTTTGCCCTTCAAATCGGACAAACTTTGACGTAAAGATGATCTGAATTCGACAGAATACAGTATGAATAAAGGGGTAAAAAAAAAAAAAAAAAAAAAAAGAGCCTTAACAAAAAATGTTAAAAGGACGCGATATGTGTTGTTTGGTTACCTTGAGTTTATGTTGTCATTGGGGATACAAGAAAATACATCTTCATATATTGTTGTGTTCTCCTGTTTTGAATTCACACCCCACTTTTTCAAGATTAGTAAGAGCAGAAATCGAAGTATTAAGGGGTCCTTTTGGTAACATTATTATTTATTGTTTCCTGTTTTTTGTTTAGAGAAACATGAGCATTTGGTAATTAATCCCGTTTCTCGTTTCTCATTTTCAGAAAGGTTTTTTTAAAAAATGTGCAGAAATTTTGGAAACAACAAGAACAAGTTTTTCCTGTTTCTTGCCAATTTTTCTAAAACATATATAAAAGCTTTATTTTATTATTATTGACTTATAAAAATGCATAATAAATTTCTAAGAATAAATATAAGAAAAAGAAAACAAATTTTAGATAGGGTAACTATTTTAAATAGCAAAATTGTCGGAAATATTTTCAAACATAATAAAATGTCACTGTCTATTAGTGATAGATAGTGATAGACACTAATAGGCAGTGACATTTTGCTATATTAGTAAATAAGTTGACATATTTTTCTATATTTGAAAACAACCTTTTAGATATTTAATTTTAAAAATTAATTTTCACAAAAAATAAAAAACAAAAAATAATTACTTATTACCATACATTTTTACAGAAAACAAAAAACAAGAAACAGTTACCAAACGCAATTCTATTTTACTTTAAAAAAAATGAGGATACTTGAATTAACCAAATGAGCCCTAAATGACTCACTAGTGAAAAAGTTAATGGCTTGCTCATATCTATTCTACAAAAACTCGTTATTCTCACCTGTGCCGTAGCTAACCATAAATCTTTGTACGTTGCTTCTACTATAGGATCAAGGATTTGACTGACCTGTGTAAGTAGTTAAGGCATATAAGATAAATTGAATTTGTATGGTCTTCATGTAGCGATGTCATGGAAGAATAATGAATGATGGGAAATGAAAAAAATATATTTCTAAGGAGTAATGATTTAAAGTTCTGAGACAACTCCTAATATATATAAATTAGACAAACCTCTCCAAGATGAAGACCGAGGTGCTCACACCACAAGGAGCATCGTAAACTATGAGCGAATTTTCCAGCTTTCCAAGGTTTTCCATTCATAGATGAATCAACAAACTCTTTATCCTCAATAATTACTCCAATCTGCAGAGGGAATATGGTGATAGATAGAGTATACATTTAGAAGTAGAACAGACTTTAGTACCGAAAAAAAGCTAGGCTAAATTATTATAAGTACCTATGAACTTTGCCCTTTATTTAAAAATAATCCTAGAGTCTTTTAAAAGTTGTAATGTTATCTTTGACCTTTTATATGGTTTCAAAATTATCATTGGAGTAGAAATCCTTTAGAACGTTGGATGAAAAATCAACGTAGCAGTGACATGGAATGCTTGTCTAGATTAAGTCTAAAAGAACAACATTCAAATATGTCGACCTTTCGTCCAACATTCTAATGACTTTACTACTCCAATGACAATTCTGTAAATGAAAGGCCAAGGAAACAAATGACAGCTTTTTTTGGGGTACTTTGCACGTTTTTGAAAGAATATGGAATATTTTGAAACAAAAGACAGCTTTCCTTTTTGATAAGAAACAATTTCACTGTGAAAATTGACACCGTAAGTTAAGAAATTTGAATTTAAACTTAAAACTTAAAGTTGTTTTTACGAACTACCAAACTTTTTTTCTTTTTAACAGACTCTAAAATAGCTTAGAGCGATACCTCAGAATCTCTGGATCCAAGTAAACTTCTATCATTAATATTGGAGGAACCAATAAAGGTAATACAATCATCGATTATCATCAATTTGCTGTGCACATACACCTGAAAAAATATAATCAGGTAGTTCATTACAAGGCCAAATTGATGGCATTTTAAAACTTAAACCTTTGATATTATTAAAGAAATTTCTTTTAGTTTATTGTAGTAGTTGATCATATGCCAACAACTATTAATGTCCATTAACTAACATTTTTAGCTTTTCTATGCAAGATCTATAGCTGATATAAAGACTTTTTTCTGGCAAAATTGAGAGGCTATATTTATATATCCTATTTCATGACAGCTCATCTGATGTTAACATTGAACATTCTATAGGACCAAGATCTGGATCCCTTAGGGTAACCAATAACCATTATGATTATAAAATAAATAAACTAAGTGTCTAAGACAAACCATCTACAAATTTTGGGAGGAAGCTAAAAGTGTACCTGACTTGTGGCAATTGGACCACCATCAAATAGTCTGCCATATGATCGAAGGCCACAAAACAAAATATAATCTTGTGTTTTAGGACCCAATAAAAGATTGAGACGGTACAGTATCGAAGTTTTTTCCCAACTAATTGTTCGGTACTGCCAATGCATCAAGGCTCGAACAGTTGCTGCACCATTATCATCTACACCACCCTGATGGATGCAAAAGGGACAGGGAGCAGATAGTCCATGAAGCCAGGCATCAAAAGACAATAGAAAGGAAAGACTAGAAATCTAATATCTTAAAAGTTAATTGAAATATACAAATACATACCTGAAATCCAGGTAAGAGTGGTAAAACAATAATAACTCTAAAACATTGTTTTTCTATATGAGCCAGCCATATACGTTGGTATAGTGCATCCAGAACCCGATTTTGTATGGTCTCATCCCCTGATAAACCTGATATGAAAAACTGGTTCTGGAAGTAAAACAAAAGGATAAAACTCATTCATCACCTCATTGAGCTCAATACATTTGACACACACGTTACTAAAAATTTGTTGCTGACTCTATTTTATGCACATGATACTGTTCAAGGATAAGAGAAAGTGATTCCTGATTGGCTAAATAACAGGCTGAGAAGCACGTGCACTTTGTGCATATTTACTCATTCTATTCACCTATTACATGCAGCCGACATTTTCCTTCTTTTATCACTCTATTTTTTTCATTATTTGTAATTGTAAATATCCTAATATGAATATTTTTGCCCGTAACATAACATTATTGCCGAGATATATGTATGTCCTTTTTTTCATAGCCTAGTTGTTATATTGGCTGATTAGTTTCCTTTTGTGTGATAACTAGGTCTTTCTTTTTTAGGATTATAATGATGTTAAAGGATTATTTAAGAGAACAATTTTTTTTCTTGTAAATAGTGTCCCATAAAAAACAGAAGTTCCCACAACTAAGGTTGTTACCTCAACGTAGATGAAGTGTTTTGCCTTTTGAATGGCAGAACAATAAGCAGCATGAATACTTGCTTCTGGTTTGCTTGTTCCTGCTGACCACTGGCTGATACTTCTTATTATCTAAAAATCACCAAGTAGACATATTCAAGAGAACAAACATACATAAGATACTTAATTAAGACAAATATGTAGATGTCTTTGTACTCATAGATAGATCTACTCGTCTTGAAAAAAATGTAAAGTGTCTATTACAAGGTTTACACGAAGGGGAAAAAAAAGTCTTTTAACCCTCAAGCATAACCTTCTTAATTGTCATTCATACAGAATCAGAGAGAAATAGCTAACCTGACAATTGCTAGTAGTAAGGGGACCAATTTCTTTGACCTCATTTATAGCAGCAACATGGTCACTTCCGTGTTCACTTTCCAACCAATCATTTGAAGTTTTCATATATGGTGGAGTATCAATAGTAGCTTCCCTCAGATGACCGAAAGCACCAAACTCATCCAAAAATCCAAATTCATCTAACGATCCATTTGTTTGTTCAAATTGGGTTAATGGTTCAACATTGTATGCTTGGAAAGAATCCCTGACACTACTTCGTATCTCCTTTGGCTGATTGGAAAAATTGTGATTCATGGAAAGACTATTTGTTTGCACGTTAGAATCTGGAAGTCCACCAATTTCCTGAGGCATCAGTAATGGAATATCTTCCTGAGGTGATAAGGAGGAAAAAACATCATCTGTGGTCTGCTTCTGATGATCTTGCTCTAAGTCTTTATTTTTAAAGCTCAACTCCGTGCGTTTTCCCATGTAATGTGGAAGGACCATGTCATGTTGAGGCATAAGTAGAGGTATTTTTTCTTCATTTGGGGCTTTGTTTCTCTAGAATAATGCTTTGACTCGTTAGAAAGGAAAAAATTAAGGTTGAAAACATGAGTATGTGTGTTACAAGATTGACCTTCGCATGGTTCCACCTTTGAACAAAGTGCCGAGCAATATCACGGCATGAAGATCCCCAAAGAGCACAGTGAACATCATGCCATGGCATTCGAGGACACTTCTCCCGCTCCAGTTCATCTTTCATTGTATCTTCCCAAGAATTTGGTTCAGATTCTCTAACACATGCAAAGTGGGTAAATCTATTATAATCAATAAATCAGCTTGGTTCAGATTCTCTAACACAAGCAAAGTGGGCAAATCTATTATAATCAACTAATCAGAAGTTCCCTAAAACAGAAGTATACTTCCAAAGAAGAAAAATTAAATATTTCTTTTGAAGTCTATCAACATCTCTGCTGTTCAATCAGGCATGACTCATGAGCATGTTTGAGAACACGAAAATGGAGAATGGTGATCTTTTAAATTGATTACAAGAAGTTCTCATCTTTTTTGTGAAGAATAATAGCTACCTCGGATTGTAATAGTCCTTTCCTGGCCACGTATAAGGAGGGAAGTCACTCACTTTATGTTCCATTGTATCATAGCGGCCAAAGCATAAATCCAAGCCTCCAATGAAGCAAATGTGGTGATCAACAATGACAATTTTTTCGTGATGTGACCTATTATTATGCATGGAACAGGTGATGAATTGTTTGAAAACAGAGGCTACAAATGACAGGTAAAATACAAAAAAAAATAACATAATCTATAAAATGCTTACCAATAGTAAATCCCAGTTGACATATGATCAGGAGAACGTAGTACCTTAATATTCTCATGAATATTTACAAGCCTCTTCTTACTATACATACTGTTGATTTTCAGAGCAATAGGAACCTCTTTATACATTAAGATGTAAATCTGCAAAAACATTAGCTTCAAAGTCAAAATAAATTTATACTGAGTTCTAGAAAATGAATCATCATGATAATAATAAAAAAAAATGTATGGGATCTACTCAGAGCAAAATTAGGGGCTGTTTACACTTAAAAAGATCCAAGGTCAAACCAAATAATAGCTAGATAACACGTACATACATAACTTCTAGAGCTGCATTAAGAGCTGACTAAAAGTTTAAGGCTTTAAGCTAATTTTATTGTATCCCACAACATCAGCAAAGTATTCAAACTTAGTTAATTCCTAACAATGCAAAAAAAGCCAGTATTTTAAAATAAATTGTTATTTCACTCAGATCTTGGGAATTACTTAAACACCTTGACACCTTCTTTTGCTTTTGTTTCCAGCAATGCATCAAGCCGTGATGAAGAATGATTGTGAAAAGGACGTCGCATATAAAGCTCAGGGCAAAGCCACCAACCAGTGATGAATATCTGCAAAGACCATTAGACCACTTAAGTTTACAGTGGGATTTGAACAAGCATGTTGTTTCATTTCTGATGTGGACTATAGGACCTCAGATTTTGCAGCCTCAATAGAGCAAGCGATTGCTTCAAAAGCTGCACGACCATCTATGAACCACTGAGCTTGGCTTTCATCATCACTCAAACCTCTCTGAGGAGCAAAAGAACCAAAGCGATGAGGGTGGCACCAGCCATCTTGGGGTCCAAAACCAGCATCATTAATTGATGAGACCCATTCTTTGACTTTGGTGGTACTTGTGGTTCTGAACCTCATGTCCCCATCTCCGCATCTAACCTTTTCACAACATTCTGTATTGTCATTAAATGTGAATGTGGTATATGAACTCTCTTCCCAAAGTATTAATTATTCATGAGACTTAATATCCAACCATAAAGAAATCAAAGTTGAAGATTTTAGCACAAGGAAAGAAATAAATGAATTCCTTAACCAGCATTACCAGACAAGTTCAATTTTCATAACCACAAATGAAAATCTCAGTTCAACTATGACCTTGCAGAAAATTGCGGTGTGGTAACAAACAAGTTGTGTAAAGAAATTACATAGAGCTGGACGAAGTAACAAAAGATGGGTTGAATTACTGCAAAACTTGAAATTGGAAATAAGAAGAGCAAAAAGAAGAAAAAAAAAATGCACCTTAAATGAATAATGTAAAGGATTGCGCTCCTTGACTTGATATGCTAAGCATGTTTGGGATTCCTCCTTCTCTTCTAATGTTGGTATCACATCAAAAATAATTATATCTAGGAGTTTAGTGTCCATAGGATCAGCAACCAAGGCCAAGAAACCTGGTTTCAAAACAGCCCAAACCTGTTTGTCATCAGGGGTGGTCAAAAAAACCAAAGTATTGATCATTGAAAAAAGAAAAGGGCATGGTGCAGTTATGTGCCATTTTTTTTTCAGTAAAATTATATGCAATTCATGATTGTTAAAATGAAGAAGTATTAATAGCATGTGTAAAATTTCTCTACTTGAATATAAAGAACCTTCTGCTAAAGCAATCAATAGTAAAGGGAATTAACTCATCACTATGAAATTTAAATTCGTTCAAAAGCATCATAGGAGTAAGTAAACAAACCTTTTTCCAATTGTACATGCAGCAACTGCACCAATGACATGCAAAACAGTTTATACTAGAATCAGTTCCTGTGAGTTGTTTTAAATGCTTCACCATTAGGTAACCTTCTTTCAACTTCGGACCGTGTTCTCTTACAAATGACATCTTTGAGACTTCTAAAAATTTGCAGACCTGCTTTCCAAGATTACTTATTTAGAGAAACTGAGGAGGTGAAGGGGGTGCAACATGACCAAATTGATATCAGAAATCTTCAAACAATCACTCATACATGATACATTTTCCTAGTTTGTAAGAAGGATGAGGAGTTTGGAATTTAATTACATTGGTATCAAAGTACATCAAAACTAAACGAGACAAGTTACTATTTAATTCTTTGATCAAAGTTACTGGTCTTTCTACGAGAAGCTGATGTTTCAAGAAAATTTACACTCACCTCACGAGAATTCACAATATCCAAGTTCCCAAAAAAGTGATTTAAGTAACCTTGCATTGCTAGCTTTGCCTTGTCTGAAATGGACCGCTGTCCTCCCAGTGCTGGCTTAATGATGGGTAAAGCAGCAACAGAAGGAACATTCCTGTACATTTTAGAAGAAGATAAATTTTCCAAAGCATCAATTACTCCCACAAGATCGACCATATGATAAAATGATCAATTTGGCATCAAGCATAATCTTTATGTATTAGCTAATTGGGTTAAACACTACGCTTGCATGTATCAACCTGTTTCTTGTAGTTTGTTCATCATGAAAAGAAAAAGCTCCATCATCAGACTCGTCATCATGATGAACTACAGCCGTATGGTCTACTATTCCCAAGTTGTGAAGCCATTCTTTCACCTAGCATGTTTACATGACAGGACCAATCAAACCAAAAAATTATGACAAACAAACAAAATAGGATCCAAGTTTTACATTTCAGGGCCCTTGTTCATAACAATTTTGATTTTGATTATCTATTATCGCATCTGTTACTAAGAATTTTCTTCATTTTGTATTCTACTTCCAAATTACTGTCAATAAACCAAAAAAAAAAAAGGTAGTTTTAAATTTTCGTTTTTTGTTCTTTAAATTTAACTAAAACTTCCAAAGTGTCATTATCAAATTGACCTAAAATTAACCAATTACATTCAGGATAGAGCTAATGGAGCAGAAATGTTACAGATAGAAGATGGTTTGGAATATCCCATATAATGCAAACCTGCTCTTGTTTCTCGTGAAGTTCTTCGATAAAAGCACGTCTCTTCAATGCAAAATGTAAATATAGAACTTGCGATGCTCTCTTCACTAACCTCCATTTAAACTGTTAACAGTGAACTTAATGTTAGTATCAATTTTTCACAATGTAACAACATTTTCAATTTGGATGGGAAAAGGAGAATAAATAAAAGTTTTATTAAAAGTTTAACTCAAAGTATCTAAGAAGCTCCTAAATTTTTTAGATATATCTCAAGTCTTTAACTAGCTTTAAATCTTGTCTACTATGGGATATTTTTTTTAATTTACATACCTATTTAAACTTTAAAGTTAGTCTACTAAGAGACATTTATTAAAATTCACACCTATTGAGCATAAAATTGAAAGGTCAAAGAACACGTCCATATTATACCAAATTCAATTTTATGCAAGTACGTAAAAAATATCAAGTTATGGGCCTATCTAACACAATTGAAAGTTTAGGAACATCTAAGACACTTTTTAAAGTTCAACCCATTAGACACAACACAACTTTGCAAGTCAAGAATATTTATAATTTAGGTTAAAATATCATTGTGGTCCCTATATTTCAAAGTTTGTTCAATTTTGGTACTTTCAATTATCCAATTTTAATCCTTGTACTTTCGATAAATCTTAAATTTAGTCCACACGGTTAGTTTGTTGTTGATTTTTTAAAAAGCTTTTTATATCTATTAGTATTTTTACTATAAATTTTGAAAACATATTCACATATTGTATTTCTTTGCATGAAAATTACTATTATTATTTAACCAATTTCGGTAAAAATTAACTTTGAACTACTAAAATTGGAAAATGGAAAGTAAAGTGACTAAAAATTAAAAAACTTCAAAGTATAGGGACAAAATGGTATTTTAACCTATAATCTAACCATAAATAAATAAGCATACCAAAAACACCTTGATAAAATATTAGCCAATTACTCTACCCCTTCCCTTACCAATCATTTCGGAAAAAAATTTCCCATAGAAGATTCAAACACAGAAATTCTTCTTTTCCTCACAAACATGCACTAATTAAATTTCCTTTCCATGTTCTGTTCCACAGCTGAGCGCATTAAACTTTCACGTTAACAAACAACAAAACCTAACAAATCAATATTCATAGACAGAAAAGTTCAAATCCGAAAATTTCTCGATAAAATGAAAACAGCTCAAAGCAAAAGCAAACAGGATGGCAGAGAAAGATAGACAGAGAAGTTCTGTTCAATACCTGTTTGTATTGGATTTCAATGGTGTAAGATAACAGCCAGGGACTGATATCTCCAGTATCCGGCCGCGAAACCGATACAATGGAAGCAATCGGCAGCTCCTCAAACACCCTAGCCGGTTCTCCACATTGCCGGAACGAGTGCGACGCTGAAGCTAACTTCGGCGGCTCAGCTTCCGACGGAGTTGTACCACTGGAAATCAATCTCTCCGTCGACATATCGCAGTGAATTACAGAGAATTCATGAAGGAAAACGTCGCCGGAAGTGAAGTCTTGCAACAAATTGAATGAAAATGGATTTTGAAATTGAAAGAAGAGAGTTCGTCGTATGGTTTTCCTTTTGGAGGTAACTTGAAGGAAATATAAAAGCCAATGAAAGTTGGTTATTTATTTACGTATTGGTACTGTTCAAACAGTTTTAAATATTTCTATGCCAAAATAGATAATGACTAAACTACCCTCGGTTTTTTTTGTTTTTTTGAGAAGTACAACTTTAATTAACAAGAACTAATAAAATGTCGATGTACTAAAAAAATGTTTATCATCATCATGAACAAGCTTGAGAAATTCAATGAGAAAAATCATGTCGATAAGAAGAACAAGCCTTATGCATTGATTGTCCATTGAGTTAGGATTGGCAAAATTCCTCGACCAGTTTGATCGGAGATGGGGTCAAATCGGAGACAGGACTAGGATGGGGAGGGTGTCTTCGACCCCAACCCTACCCCGATTAGGTTTTTAAATATTTTTTCTATATATATAATTAGATTTTAAATATTTTTTCTCTATATATATTAGGTATTTAACTTTTTATATTTAGCTTAGTTTTTAATTTAGCTCAATCTAAGTCCAACTAAAGTGTCCAGACCAAAACCAAAGATAATTTTACAAAAAGAATTTTTTTTTAGAAAAAATCACCATATGGAAATAAAAGGAGAAAACGGGAAATGGATCCCTGCGGGGACCCGTTTCCCCAACGGGGAATCCTCATCACCGTCCTCGCCTTGAAATGGCGGGATGGGGACAAGGGTGGGAATAAAATCCCCCATCAGGGGCGGGGGAGGGTTCAGGTCCCGTTGCCAACCCTACATTGAGCTAATTCATGAGCAACAACATTTTGCTTATCGCTTAATGTGTCGAAAACATTGCATATTTATAGAAGTAACTATCTGAAATATCTCATTTACGATGGTTTTAACCGCAAGGTGAGTTACATCAACTTGGTCAAGAAGACTAATAACCTCCATGCAATCAATTGATAATTAACGGATCAAATAGATACTTAATTTTTTAATTTTATGTCTAATAGATTCATGAATTTGAAATAGTATCTAGTAAGTTTTTAAGCTTTTAATTTTATGTCCTTGCATTTTCAATTTTGTATCTAATAGATCATTGATCCATTTGACTTTTTTAATTCAAAAACGTACTATACACGAAATTGACAGTTTTGGAATTTCAATGTATATCATATCAATTTTAAGTCTAATAGATTAGTTATGTTTTTAAAATTTTTGAAATATGTTGATGACCGAATAGATGCAAAAGTGAAAGTTTAAAATTAATTAAACACTTTAAAATTTTGGATGCTTATTGAAATTAAAATTAAAAATTTAATTTATAAGACTATCTTGTAAAGTACACAAATCTGTTTTAAAGTTTAAGGTCTAAATTTATAATTTAAAATATAGATTATAAAAAACAAATAAACAATATGTAATTAAACACCAACATTTTTATTAACGAACAAGAAAATTCATATTTTGTTATATTTTTCTTTAAAAAGTTTTTTTTTTTTTTTTTTTGGTGTCATTCTTTAGTTTTTATACTTTTAAATAGTTTAAATCTATAGTTTTGAATGTGTGTATAATATTATCAGTTGAATTATAAATTTTAGAAATTTGTAGATACAAATATTCATTGTTGGGTATTTTCGTCTTATACAGTTTCAACTCTTTTTTTATATATATTTAAGATTTATTAACACTCATTATTATTATCAGGTTTAAATACTATTTTAGTTCCTATACTTTGAGTTTTTGTTCATTTGGATCTTTATAGTTTCAAAGTATTTATTTTAATCTCTATATTTTCAACTTTAGTTCATTTTGGTCCCTATACTTTAAAAATGTTCATTTTAGTCATTGTACTTTTAATTTTAGTTCATTTTGGTCTTGATACTTTTAAAAAATTGTCATTTTTGTCCATTCATTTTCACTTTTAAAGGGTAAAAATTATCAATACAAAGACCAAAATAAATATTTTAAAAGTATAAGAATCAAAATGAACCAACATTTAAAATATAGGGACTAAAATGATCATTTTAAAAATATAAGGACCAAAACGAACAAAAACGAAAAGTAGTATTTAAAACTTAGTATGATTAAGTTGTTGATGGAGGGCAAAATGGTAACTTCAGCAGCCCACAAGTGACAGAAGTTTGTTGGTGTGTGGTTGGCCAGGGGGAATAACTTAAAGAATATCCAACTTTTTGTGCCGTCTATTAAGAATATGCCAAATGGGTGTATGTTTGGTTCCATCCCATCCTCTTCAAAATCACATGCTTCAAACTTGGGACAATTATGTTTTGTGAAAATGATTGGATTTTTGTTATACAAAATTTTAACCTATAGTATTAAAAGATATATTAATACTTAAAACGCTCGAGCAAATTATTTACATTATCTCGGTATTCTATCAATAATACTAACAACAATCGAATAGAGGTAAACTTGAACAAAATCATGTCTCGACCAAGAAAAAAGTTTCAATACAGACTTCCATAGGTCGAATTCAGAATAACAAAGATTAAAATACTATCTCGATTATGTACTCAAATATTAATTTTAACTTCAATATTTTCAATTTTTGTTCATTTTAGTCCTTATACTTCTAAAATGTATTTTTAAAAGATGACTAGTTCAGACACTTCATTTTCATATTTATCTCCTTGTTTTTATTGAAATTTTAACATAATACTTCATTTACTAAATTTTCTAAAGAGTTTCTATTTTGTATAAAATTTTTAAATAAGGATTAAAACAATAGTTTTTAAAAATATAGAGACAAAAAAAAAAAAAATTGAGAATACAACGACTAAAATGAATCAGGACTAAAAAAGATATAATTCTAAAGAGTTTCTATTTTGTATAAAATTTTTAAATAAGGATTAAAATGGAGATGAATAATTAAAAAAAATGTGATCAAGAGTTTAGAGACAGATTTTCTCTATTAAAAAAACTAAAAATTAAATAGGTACAATAATCAAAATCCACTAAAAATGATTTTGGAACTTTCCTTCATTTTAAAAAAGACAAAAGTAGGTTCATAATGAACTGAACTGTATGGTGAAAAAAGGAAAAACAAAACAATGTGAGATAATTATATAGAGGGCCCTTTCTCGATATACATCTATTATCTCAATACATCCAATATAAATTACATCAAGATTCTACTCATTTTAAAAATATTATGTACTTTTCCCAGATTTTATACCAAATCTTATATATTTCAAACTTTCTACAAATTCAATCTTACGTAAATTTTCAAATCTTGCATTTTGGTTTTTAAATTTTGGAAAATATTAAATTTTACAGAAAAAAATTGGTAAGATATGGAAAATATTTAAAATTTCGGAATCTTGGACAGATTAACACTGAGATTCTATATATTTGAGCTTTCTCAGCGAATTTTCGAACAACTAATTCTCGAGCAACTTAACACCAAAATTCACATATTTGGGTTTTCTTGGTAAATGTTTAACAGATTAAAGATTCTATATATTTTTCATATCTTACTTAATTTTCTGCAAAATTTGATTTTTCTTAAAATTAAAAAATCACAAGTGAATCACCTGAAAACCATTTGGAAAAATTGGAAATTCAAGATAATTTAGGAACAAAAATTGGGCTAAAAATTTGAAACGTTACATAAATATTTGATGTAATATTTGGTAAAGATAATTGAGTTAGTAAAAAATTTGAAAATATATAGTAGTCGATATGTACCAAGAACACCCAGATCAATTGATAGGTTAGAAAACAATTGACTTTTTAACTAAATCTTAGTGGCCGATCTTGCTCAAGATGGATCAAGAAAAACTATTCTAACGATTTTTTTTTAAAAAAAATGCAAGTTCTAAAAAGTGAAAACTTGAAGAGACTATGTCCGACGATTCTCGCAAAATGCTTTTAAACCTTTTTAAAACAATTCTCAAACATGTCCTTTCCTTCCTTCGACCTAACTTCAAGTAAATATATTACTGCCAGAAGCTTCGTACCAACTTGGTTATGGTTATAGAATTTTCTGTTAACATATGATTGTTTCCTTTCTATCTTGATAACAATTGCCGTAACCCAAGATTCATTCCAATTTGAATCTCGACCTAAAAAGATAGATTTTACAAGAGAAGGAAAAGGAAAAAAAATGGTAAAATATGGTATCTAAGCAACTAGCTTGATAACGTTTTCGTTTCTTATTTCCTGTTTCTTGTTTCTTCTCTTTTGAAAACAAGAAACATGAATATGTTTGATAATTATTTTCTATTTCTTTAAAAAACAGAAACATAAACTTGTTTGATAACTATTTTTTGTTTTTTTTTTCTTATTTTTCCTTTTGTTTTTAACAATATAATATAAAAAGAGAAAATATGTCATACATTAAACATCAAAAAAGATATTATCAAAAGTTCATGTCATCTAATACAAATGAGTTTCGATGAAAACTAAATATAATAACAAATTGTATCATATTCGTCATATGTTACCCAAATTTGACTACACTGTCATCTCTAACTCGAACCATTTATTTTAAATGATGTCAAGTCAAATCTAACTTAATTATATTATTATATAAATGTCGTGGTTGTAAAATATTAAAGTTAAGTTAAATGAATGTCTTTGTTGGCAAAATTTATATATATATCGTAAAAGTCTACTCAATTTCAGATATACTAAAATATTAGAATTAAGATAATATATAAACATGCATATTGCAAAATTTAATACTCAAAAGTTAAAATATATATAAAAAATTAGTATACATGTTGAAAATTAAGGCAATATAAAAATCTAAATATTGGAGAATTTTAAAATCCAAAAAAATAAAACATAAATATAGTAAAATTAATTTTGTAAATAGCAAATTTAATAAATAAAGTATAAAAGATAGAAATAAATAAATATACATATATATATAAAGAATAAATAAAAGTGCCTTGAAAGTTGAAATTTGAAAGATAAAAAATTTAACATACATATTAAAAATTAAAATAATATATAAATCTAAATGTTGGAGAATTTTAAAATTCAAAATTCAAATAAAATATAAATATAGCAGACATTTTTTTTTTGTAAATATAAAATTAATAAATAAAATATGAAATATGGAAATGAATATAAAAGAAAACAAAACAAAATAAAAGTGCACATCTTTGGACTTGAAGACACAACCAAGAGAAAACTACCAATAGGCCAATGGTACATTTTGTTAAATAAAATAAACAGTTTAATATAAGATAGAAACGGAACAGGTAGTTTCTCAAAATGTGCTCATTTTTTATGAACAATTATCAAACAAGTTTGTTTCTTGAAAAATGAACAGTAAATAGGAAACAGGAAATGTAAACGTTATCAAATGGACCCTTACTAACTGAAACTCCAGTTTCGACAAAGGCAGTGAACTCTGGTAAGAGCTGCCATGTAATCATCAGACCTGAAAAAAGGAGAGGCATTGCCCATTTATTGAACTTATTGAATTGGTTGCACAAAAAACATGGATTTCTTTGGACGATTCAAACCTCTGTCCATAAGGAGATTGGCAAGCTGCAACTATATGTTGTTTGGCTGCATCCAGTTTTTTCTGCAAAAAAGGAAAATATGATCCCAGAAAGTCACTTTTCCAGCCGTTCTCATGAAGAATTATTGCAAATAAAATTTTGAACTTCCGACTTCAAGGAAGGAGTATATATCAATTACCGCTAAGTTATGCTCAGATCAAGTATTATGCTTGTACCATCTCATCTCCACATAAAATGCAGTTTGATTATCATCTATAAAAATCACATGGATTGTTAAGTGTGTTTTCTTGATTTAGTTTACTCGAGTAAACCATCATAGATTGGCCTAGTGGTAAAGGGACATGACCTTGATAAAGGACTAAGAGAGCATGGGTTCAATCCATAGTGACCACCTACCTAGGATTTAATATCCTGTGAGTTTTCTTGACACCAAATATTATAAGATCAAACAGGTTGTCCTGTGAGATGAGCTGCACGTAACTTGATCCGAACACTAATGGATGTAAAAAAAATAAAAAAGTTTACTGGGGTATGTTATTTAAACTAAGAAGCTAAATGTGTATCAAACTAGTCTTAAAAATAGACCTTTTGTTTGATTAGAAATTACAAGTTTGGTAGTTTAAGAGATGAACTTCAACTAGTGTAGTAGTTATTACTCTAAAAGGGTCTATAATAAGGACTTAAGATATCTTTTAAGGTTTGCGTTTATTTTTCGACGTGGAAAATTTAGACCTCGTTTGATATGTTCTCATTTTTAGTTTTCTATTTCTGGAATTTGTGTGTTTCCAGCATGTGGGAGAGGTTAGAGAAAAGAACACATTTAACTTCATTGCGTGAGTTAGATATGTCAACATGCCAAATTATGATTCCAAAACAGAATAATTGGATACTTTACCCTGAAGATAAGCAGCTGGGTTGTCTTAAGAGAGGTAGAGTTTGAAGATTAAGTGCTTCTTCTCATTAAAGAAACCTGTCATTGTTTAGGAAAGTACTTTGAACGCAAGCTGTCGAAAATTTCTGCGTACTCAAATAGAACATCCTCATCACAAAATACTTCATCCCAAATCTTGAAGAGATCAAAGTTTCCGGAGGATGGAAGACACGTCATGAGTCTGCAGAGAGATCAATCTCGGCTAGTTTGTAGAAGGTTTGGGAAGAAAGAAATGCTAGAATTTTTCTAGGCAAGACAAATCTTTCAAGGATGTTTTAGAGTTAGCCACCACAAATGCCTTCTTTTGGTGTAAAGATATACAGGCCATCAAGCGCCATAGTTTCTCTTTTCTAATATCAAATTGGAAGCATCTTTTATATACTCTTTGAAGGAATCTCACTTTTACACCCTTTGAAAGGGTCTCTTTTGTATATCCTTGGGTATTCCATTTCTTCAAAGAAATTGTTTCTTATCCAAAAAAAAAAAAAAATTACGCTTGTTTTCTTCCGATTTTCTATCTATAGTTTGAACCTTTCTTGAAGAAATAATTAAATTCTTAGTCAAATTAAAAATAAATAAAAAGTTTTTAATCATTGTTATTTTTAGTTTTCAAAACTTGACTTGATTTTTTAAAACATTGGTAAAAAGTTGATAACAACACAAAGAAACTTAGAGGTGGAAGTAGTATGTATAAGCTTAAATTTCAAAAGCCAAATGATTATCAATGGAAGCCTTGATAATTTAAAATCCTGGTTGCCTTTTGGAACCGACCTTTGACTGGGCGAAACCACTCTGAAAATTAGTGAGAGTAGACCATGAGCACAATCCAAAAATTGGGGTATGATTTCGATTCTATTGCAAGACAATTTGTGGTATTTTAGAGTAACAGAATGTTTTATCCTAGTTCTGTACCTATCAAAGAAAGGCCTGAATATTATAGTTGTTGACAAGGTAAAAGGACAAGAATATTGCTTCAGGCTATTCTTTGATTTTTCAGAGACTAAAAAACAGTACGTTGCAGGGATAGTTAGTAAAACAGTATAAAGTAAGCAAGTCTTTGAACCTAACCTCTGCTTCATGATAAAGCCCAGCATATAGAGAGGCATAAAAATATTCATTCTCACGGCCACTTGAGAAGGCAGCAATAAGCTATGAAGTAAAAACAAGTCTTCTGTCAGACCATAATCTAGAAAATTAAACAATATGGGTAGCAAAATGGTGCATCAAAAGGCAATTTAGAGATGATTTGTCGACAAGCATATTATGTTAAGGCAACAGCATCGAAAATAATTTAAA